>NC_083643.1:1878762-1946262 GCF_963576545.1 Limanda limanda | reverse complement strand
GTTAGAAATGCTTTGTGCTCGCGGCTGCGCGGCTCGAGAAAGAATCTTTGTGTAAATCCTGAGGAGGTTGTGCGATGACTTCATGGTCTCAGTGATTGTTTGATGTGTCGTCCACGTGACAACAACCGACAACAGGATTAGAATACACACACACGGTGTGTTGGTCTGTGTGTTAGCAGGCGTTTCTTGACTCTTGGTGGGAGGAGTCTGAGCCAACGAGGAACCCATGAGGTTTTGGAGCAGATTAACGAGGCAGATTCAAGAACTACACATCCCATGAACCACTTCACTGATCTGGAACCAACGACTTCCTGCTTCTCCTCTAATGGAACCTTGTAGCTACGGTGTTTGTATTTATTGTAGTTTGTGTTTGTTTGTAGATTGTGTTTCAGAAAGTGTTGAGTGCAGTAAGCTAATGTTGTGACGCTAAATGAATCGTATCCAACATGACAACGTGGCTTTAGGGTGAGTCTACCATGGATGGTTAAATTATTACGGCTTAATAAAGAGACAGGAGCAACCAAGTGTTGGAGACAGAGGCTGAACAGAGGAGCAGCAGCGGTGGTCAGTCTGAGGAATGTGATTCTGAACATTAGAGCCTGAAACCGACCTTTACCCAGAAGCCCCGGCTCTGCGTGGACACGTCGGTGGAGGTTTCGCATTCGACACATTCTGAGGGACTGACCAGAAAGTTAATGCTAACTTTCCCTTTAACACGTTCGGGTTGATAAGAGGACATTCCACTCCTAAACACACACACACACAGACACACACACACAAACACACAGTTGTGTTTCCTTTTTCTTCTCTCAGCACATTCTAACTGAGACACTTATTAAACAATTAGGATTGTTGACTTTACACTTCAAACATACGACAGAACAGGAAAACCCTGCAGGTGGTGAACTCATTCAACCGTCCACTGGTGTGAGAGCCACAGACCTCATATCATTTTACATAATCATAATCAAAACAGTAGCTTTTAAATGTGAAAGTGCTTTGTTTCCAATGACAAACATTGAAGCAGATTAGAAAGTAGCCAATGGTGGAAATTTAGGATTTTAAAGATGAACTCCCGATTTATTCTGATCCAACATTAAATGAATCCGTCTCAATTTCAGCTGTTAAACATTATCGTTTTTACATATTTGAGGGTTTCTGGTTTGCCTCCTTACTCAAACTTTTTCCAAATGCAAATACTCATTTTTTTTACGTCACAACACGTCGACATTACTGAAGTTACAAACTCTACATGTTGCTGCTGTGGTTCCTGTTTCCATCTCACAAAGTGATATTTGGTTCTAAACTTCCGCTGACCTGTTTGCTCAGGTTGTGGAACACCAAAACAAATTCACCGGTTCAGAAGGTCACGAGGCCTCATGGGAATTCCTCTAAAATGTAAAACACCTCGGATGCAAATGAGCTGACCTGACCATTCCCTCACCTCCCCTTTGTGAATAATTTACAGTAGTTGTTTGTGTAACACGCTCACAAACTTAGAGAGAAGCGGGCACAGGGGTGAAAACATAACCTCCTTGGTGGAAGTAGCTACAGTGGAGGAGCACACGCCAATCCTCCAATACCCCGCCATGTTACAATATCCAGGTGCTGCCCCTTTTATCAGGATCCACATCAAAAATTTATGAGTTCTCATTTTTTATTTACTTTTAAACTGAAGTAAAAGAGCTCCTCAAAAAACCCAGGATCCATTTTCTAACAGAGATTTGAGCCCCGAGTGAAAACTGGTCATTTATACGTGTATATTCTTTATGTGGATGATAATTCAGAGTCTTAACGTTCTCGCAAATATTTCACTTCATCGGAACACATTCTGTTTCAGTCGGAGAAAAGAAATACACTCAGCCGAGCTCCTCTTTATCAAAATAGTTTTATTTCGAAGGCTGTTGTCACAAAAGCAAGACATGTCGTGGTCTCTACACGTCTCCGCTCCACCGCTCACGCTCCTCCAACTAAAAACATGACAAATAAAACTTCGGTTTCATGACTCGAGAGCCGAGAAGAAAACAAAATGCTGCAGATTAAAAAAAAAAGAAGAAGCAATATTTCACATCACTATCGTCTATAATCAAACGCTTAAAAGAATCGGATGACTTGCTGTTATTGTACAAGGTGCGACGGCGAACTCACGGAACGCAGACGAGTCGCTGGAGGAGGACGAACCCGCCGGGACGCCGCTGGGGCTCGGGGGGGGGGGGCGAATACAGATAATCAGGGTTTTGTACAAAGAAGCGCAGCGAAGCCGCCGGTCACACGGCTCCACGGAGGAAAGAAAAGATGTGAGAGGACGAGACAATAAAAGACGAGAGAAGAAGAATCAATATGTATAAATCTGCTTCGTCGGGAAGATGCTTCCTCTTCACCGGAGGACCAGAGAGACCCTCACGACCTTCTGTTTGACGCCTGCACGCTTCATCCCGGACACGCCCCTCCCTCGCCACACACACACACACGTGTTCCCCCCCCCCGCTCCTCGCCGCTGAGCAACCGTCCGATGTGTGGGAGCGAGCGGCGCTCTCGGATGAAGTCAAAACCTCAGTTGATGTTTCTTGTGGCAGCATGAACCAAACAACATTTTTACAAATCCACTGATAGCGGAGGTGGGGTGGGGGGGGGGAGGCTCCACCCCCTGATCCTCGCTGTGGCGTCAGCGCAGGAGCTCCGGCCGGGCGACCTTCTACTTGGCGGGGATCTTGGCTCTCTTCCGGGCGATGGCGTCCTCCACGGCCTTCAGCTGCTTCAGCAGCTCCTCGCGGCGGGACAGCGTGTTGCTGGGTTTGTTGGAGGCCGACGCCGAGCCGGCGGCCGCGGACGAGCCCGGAGCGGCGGGTTTGCCTGACGGCGCCGGGGGGGCTTTGCCGGACAACTTCGGGGGCGGGGACAGAGGACGCTTCCTGGAAGAGACGAGAAAAGAGACGAGGTGAGATTCTTTAAATCAGAAACAAGCAGAGAGCGACCAAAACAAAAAACTATTCATCAACTTTCATTTAATGATTTTTATATTTCAGTATAATGACTGTTATGGGGGGGGGGGGGGGGGGGGCTGAGCCATCACAGAACCTGATAACGAATCCTGTCTCAGTTCAGATCACATTGTTTATCCTCTGAAGAGAATGAGACTTTTATCTGCTTCATGTTATAAACAACTTTTCCCTTCGTGGGGATTTTGCACCAGAGCAACACAACTGAACAACACAACTGAACAACACGTTGTGCAGCGCTGGGACACGTGTGTGTTTCTTCCACGTCTGTGGCATCTTCCTCATTTTGCCCACACTTCATGTTGTGAAAACCCTGATGTGTTTTGGCTGAGTCCACACAGATCAGTGCAGGTGATCCAGACTTTCCAAACTTCCAGCTTCAACGCCACTTTCACCACGTTTAACTTCTGCAGTTGTGTGTAGTCGGTTAAATGAAGTGGTTTGCACCAACCTGTCTCCGTGGGGGGGCACGGGCCGGGGGCCTTGGCCTCTGGGTCGGTCCATTCGAGGGGAGAGCGGGGGTCGACCCGGGATCCTTTTATCACGACCTGAAAAACACAAGTGTGAACGTTAAAGAGGACGAGCGGTTTAGAAACGAGACCGAGAGTTCGATCGTGAAGAGGTTTTTTCATCGCTGTGGTTCAGGAAAACCGTCGAGTCGTCGCTTTTCAAAGGTCGAATGGAGATTTGGTGAAAAGTCTCCACTTCCACTTTAGGTGAAGTAATTCAGGATGTGGGCTTGAGTCCCTGGAAAGTAAATTCAATGCTAAGCTGTTCACAACAACCCTGGAGTTCCAGTTCAGAAACAGAAGTGATTGAACCATGAAGACCTTCACCTGCTCCCACTGGACAATCGCTGCTTTATGGTCTCTATCACTCTAAGTGGGACCATCATTTCAAAATGAACATGGTGCTGTATTGAAGACGATATGGATTGAGTGGATTGCGATTGATTTGAATAACCAGAGCTGCAGGATGTTAAATTAAATACCAGACAGAGAATTTACACTCGTGGGAAAAACCCATGAAATCAACGCTGCTGCTGCTTCCAGAGCAAAGTGACCAGAGACCGACTTTAAACAATCCTCCGGGAGCAGATTAAACAACTCGATTGTCTTTAAGAAAACTGTGATAAGAGCTGCTGCGTGTTTCTGATCAGACTTCATGACGACCACCAGAAGGACGTGAATATCTTCTACCGACATAAAGATCAGCTTCACTTTCTCTTCTCAGCAGAGTTCACACTGTTCCTCCAGAGTTTTAATATCAACTGAAGAGCAAGTCCCACTCATGCAGATCAGATCAGGTCAGAGGAAGGTTGAAGGTTGAAGGTTGAAGGTTTGAAACCGCTGACGGAGCGAGTGTGATCATCGCTGATGTAACCTTTGTTAATCATTCATGAAAATCCTATTTTTAGCTGCAAGTGAATACTGTAACAACTGATCTAAAAATATCCCAGAATAGTTCAGCCGATTAAGAGTAAACACATAATGACTTAATAGTTAAATAATAAAGACTCAAACATTGTAACAGTTGAAACCAGCTGAGGTTTCATATTAACTTATATCAAATAATAAAATTATGATTCCGCTGCCATTTCACCTTGAAGAGTGATTTTCTTTTTAAGCATCTAGTTGATTAATCAGGGTTCATACACATTTTGACCAATGACTTTTCCATGACTTTTCAATAACTTTAAACCAAATTTCCATGACCGAACATTTTGTGAAATCTCGGTGTATACGCGAAAAAGTGACAAAATGTAGTATTCAAACTAACATTGAGAATTCCAAGGCATACAGTAAACCTTAAATGACACAAACCCAAGTATGCCTGCCTATATTTTGAGCGTAATTCTTTAAAAGCATATGAATTATTTAAAACTCAGCGTAAATTAACTAGGGATGGGCATTCGATTAAATTGTCTAAATCGATCGTTTATTAATTATGCCCATCCCTAAAATGAACGACATGAAAATATGAATGTAACAAATTTCCATGACTTTTCCAAAACTTTTGGAAGATTATTTTTTTCCATGACTTTTCCAGGCCTGGAAAAACACATTTTAAAATTCCATGACTTTTCCAGGTTTTCCATGACCGTACGAACCCTGATTAATAAAATATACATTTCACCACAAACGTTGGCATCAACACTAAGAATCAACATCTGAAGCAGCTTCCGCCTCGTTCCGTTGCTTTCCAGACTCGTCTGAATCCCAGTGACCTCTGACCTCTGACCTCAGTTCCACCTGGAGTCCGTGTGAATGTTTGTGTTTGAGTGAAATCATGAATCTCACCTCGGTCTGGAGACATGGCCAGTCTCTTGCTGAGGGGCGAGCCCGGCCTGTCCTTGTCTGCAGGCAGGTACCTCTTCCTGCTGCCCTTATCACCCTGCTGCTGGAAAACAACACAATATATACCATTAAAAAATATATACTAATATTACCAACACAACAGAATTCAAACCTCAAATAACCGATTCTTTTCAGAGACATAGTTTCATGAAGGTTTGATGAAGGAGGGAGGAGTCACCTTGTTGAGGAGAGTGAGTTTGATGTCTTTGTGGGAACCTGAACCTCCATAGCTTCCAGGGGGGCCCATGTTGCCTGGAGGCGGATGTGCCGGGTGCCCCCCCCTGCTACCAGGTCCTGATTTGGGCACAGGGTTCCCCCCCCTGGGGGGGGCTCCAGACGGGTCCGGCTTCCTGCGATCCTCCCTGAAGGGTTCGTCCTTCTTCGTCGGTCTCTCTGTGGCGAAGACGAGAAAACAGGAGACAACTCGACGGTTACTATCGAATATCAGTTCTGGATATTCCCTTAAATTGAAATCTTTGTTATTTAAATCCATTTATTTGATTTTTGAGGCTTTACGAGACACACAACAGTAGAGTCGCTGCGGTCAAACACTTCTTTAACCAGGGTTCATACACATTTTGACCAATGGATTTCCATGACTTTTCCATGACTTTTCAATAACTTTAAACCAAATTTCCATGACCGAACATTTTGTGAAATCTCGGTGTATACGCAAAAAAGTGACAAAATGTAGTATTCAAATATGAATTCCCAGGCATACAGTAAACCTTAAATAACACAAACCCAAGTGTGCCTGCTTATATTTTGAGAGTATTTCTTTAAAAGCATATGAATTATTTAAAACTCAGCGTAATGAACGACATGAAAATATGAATATAACAAATTTCCATGACTTTTCCAAAACTTTTGGGAGATTCTTTTTTTCCATGACTTTTCCAGGCCTGGAAAAACACATTTTAAAATTCCATGACTTTTCCAGGTTTTCCATGACCGTACGAACCCTGTTTAACACTTTCTGGTTATTTTCTGTAGATCTCACTCTAGAGAACATCATTGTGTTTGTTACAAAGAGACGGATTTGATAAGATCTACTCTTACAGGCACCAGGTGGAAGCTGCAGCAGCTTTTCTTCACATAGATTCGTCACTTTTCGACAGAGACATCGTTTGTTTATCCTTTATTTACCAGTTGAGTGTGACAGGGTTGTGTGTCAGTCTGCTCTTTGTCCACTCACCTCGGGTCTTGTCTCTCCCGTGCGGAGGCCGCTCCCGGACGGGGGCTCGCTCCTTGCGGGCCTGGTTGGGGGCGGGGGAGTGGGAGCTGGCCGACGACACCGGGCTCGCCAGGTCGGCGTACATGTCGTCCGAGTCGGCGCTGCGCACGGAGCTGCTGCTGGAGGAGGCCGAGGACACCGAGGACACGCTGCTCACGCTCAGCGACCTGTGGACAGGGGACAGACAGTTATCCTACAGTACGCACAACACGGACACACAAGTGTGAACACGGAATTATAACGAGCGTACCTGGATTTCCTGGACGGTTCGACACGGCACATGAGAGCAAAAGAGAAGAAGACAGAATCAATTAGTAAAGGAACTAAAGTTGCACGTTTTATTTTTGGATATTCAGCTGAAACAGTGACTTGAAGGAATGTGACCGATGTCCACGTGATTTGAGATATGACGTTCAAGAGCATAAAGACCGGATTTGTGAGCTTGACCTTTGACCTTAATCAGTAAATCTGTGAGTGCAACTGAACATTTTTACCAAATTTTAAGAAATTCCCTAAAGGTTGTTCCTGAGAAGTTCCCAAGATCACAAACGGGATTTGCAGGGTCACAGTGACCTTGACCTTTCACCTTTGACAACCAAATTTTGATCAGGTCATATTCAAGTACAACTGAACCCTTGTACCAGATTTGAAGGAATTCCCTCGATGTGTTCTGGAGATATCACGTTCACAAGGATAGGAACACGAGTAAACATAAAGCCTCTGGTCTCAGTTCTTCACTGTACCTGGATTTTCTGGATCCGGATTTCGAGAGCGAGTTGGAGGAGGATCTGGATCGGGAGCTGGAACCAGTATAACTGCTCCCGCTTCCACTGACACTCCCACTCACATTTTGCCTGAGGAGACAGAGACAGACACAGATCTGAGAACACAACAGGAAGCTTTTCACGATATTAACACACCAGTGCAACACCTGCACAGGAAAAACACACAATGGAAAAACCAGAGAGCGAATGTCCCTCAGCGGAGCTCAGAGCTCGGCCGAGGCCCAACGGAGACTTTAAGTTCTTAAGTTCCTCTTTCTTAAATCGTAAAGGTTCGTCCCCACGTCAGAAACTCCAGACTCTGCGCTGCCCTCTTCTGGATCAAATGCTCGGGCGCATGGAGGAATGTCGGCAGAGATGTAACATTGTTTGGAATCTTTTCTGTACGTCAAGGCAGAGTAAATGAACCTGCACGCCACCACATCCCCCTCCCCCAGCGCTACTGTCAACAGGTTCTCCAACACATAGATCTCTCATTACTGTGGATGATGTCAGAGCCTTAAGGACAGAAAGCTACTTCCTCTCGGAGGAATTGAAGGCTTGCAGGCCGGTGAGCTCACTTCATAAACCTTATCAGTGAAATGCTGACTAACAACATTACCGAACATTACCTCACCCTCACGGCCGGCTCCTCCCCCATTGCAAGAACGGGTGTTTGCATTTCTGAGGTTTTTCTCTCGGTCACGATCTTGTCCGTCCCCGGCAGAGACGTCTGACCCGGGACTGAGTGCAGGTTTCTGCTGACTAGGGACGGGTATCGTTGAGTTTTTATCCGATACCGGTTCCTAACCGATACTTTTTAAAGTGCACAAAACGAAGCTTGACGTCATTTAAGAAAGGCTTTTTTTATTGCCAAATATATGAACTGTTTAAAGTAGATTATAAATATAAAATCAATACAAAAACGTTTTAACTTAAAACTATGAATAATATATAAACTGTTAACAAAAGTTTACACTATACTTAAACAAATAAAAATAAATACAAAACACACACACACACTCTGACTTCGGTGCCTGAGCCAACTGAAGACTGAGGGTCGCTTCGGGTGAAGGGAGGAGCGGAAGTGTGAGGAGGCGGGACGAGCGGAGACCTCAGGCTTCGATTGGCTCAGGCACCGAAATCTCCGTTTGCATTTCGGTTCCGGGTAGGTACCGGTTGTATTGGAACCGGTACCGATATGGCACCGGTTCTCGGTACCCAACCCTACAGCTAACATCCGGACAAAGATTCTGAAGCCGGAGTGACTAAACAGAATTCCGCCATCGTGTGATTTTTCATGTGTCCAGATGTGTAAATCCCATCATATCATCTACAAACTGGTTCAGATACCAAGCCCTCACTCAACCGTTCCCCCCCCCCCCCATCAGGCTGGTTTATAGGAAGTTGTAGATGTACAAAACGAATCTTGGCTTTGCTTCATTGCACCTTAGACGTTTCAGCATTACGACACCTTGTGTTTCTGGAGTATCTGCATCATTCGTATTGTTTCAGCTGATTAGACCGGAAGAGAAAAGTATTATAACTGTTTTTGTTGAACCGCTCCTGCGTCTGACCCATTCAAAAGGGGTCGGGCCGAAACTGACATCAAACGAAGACTAATGTCACGTTTGTAGATATGAATGATTATCACATTAGATGGCACGTTGGTAACTCATTAGCATCTCACCTTTGACTGTGGAAACTGGACGATAAGTTCATCTAAAACAAAGAAGCTGATTTGTCCGAGGTGTGCACCAGAGAATTAGATTCCTTTGGTGTTTTCGTCTCATTTTATCGTGATACAACATGTTCCTGTTTTGTAAGATTTAAAAAATGTGCAGAAAGCTGCAGCTGAAACAAATCCACCAAACTCTGCTCAGATTCCTTCATATTCGCAAAGTTTCCTGCTGAATATCGGAGATAAACTCTGGTTTCTAATAACTTCTGAGTCTTTTTAACGGCTCTGCAGTTCAGCTTCACTCTCCAACTTCCTGGACCCAATAACTACTGTTCTTGTTTAATTACAGATCCTTATCTCAGCTGGTATCACTACTAAAACTTGTGTTGATCATAGGGAAGTCCTTTTTCAACATAACCCTCCGAACTGGTTTTGCTGGATACTTTCCACCCGGGTCTGCCCACAGTCACACCCCCACAGCACCATGAGAACAGCCCCACGCTGTTATTCCCGACCTTTAGCTGCTCTTCCCGTCCAGCTGTCACACACACACACACACACAAACACACAATTTGACACAAGTAGAGTTCTTTTCCCTTTTCCGTCGCACACACCTAATCTCTACACTTTCTCCCAAAGCGCCCGGCTGCAGTGTCTCTCCGAGCAACATATGCAAATAGGTTTTGGAAACAGTTTTGTTTGAGGAAAGTTTATCAGTTTGACATATTCCTTTGCAAATTTGATGCTGGTTTGCAGAGCGGAGGCCGGCAGGACAACATTCTCCCACCCACTCCAGAAACTCATGGCAGCACATCCACAGAGTTCCACTGCTCGCTCGCCCACGCCACGCGAGCAGGAAACGGAGAGGAACGACAACCAGGTTGTTTTTGATCCAGTGACACGAGACATGAGGAAATCTCGACCTGTGATCTGGGGTCGAGGGGTCGAGGACATTCCACTTTTTCAGATTTTAAAATCTTTAACTCTAAAACTTAATTTAATCTTGTTTAGTTTCAGACGTCATTTAGAGGGAAACACAAATCAGACTTTGGTGTCTGCAAAACACCGAAAAGTGCAAAGTATGCGAAACAAAAGATCTAATGGTGGGATGGTTGCATAAGTTTGTTATTATTTCTGTAATATGCAACATTTGAAGACTGATTCATGAATGCTGCTTCAACACGTTTCTCAATGTTTTCAAGTCAGAACTTTACTCGACTAGCTGCTGATCTATGCAACTACTGTCCGGTTCTACACTTTCCTGTTTGTAATGTTGTGTTCACTCGCCCTGTGTTGTTGCTTCAGGTTTATTCCTCGTCATGAGTGAGTCGCCCTCAAGCTCTTCTGCATTACACACGTCTTATAAACAGTCTATGAGGCAGAGAGTGAAGTTACAAAGCTTGTGTCCCTTGGCTGAACCGAAAATGTATCTGGTTTGTCTCTTTATTTGTTAGTCGCCTCATCATCTCAGCGACACACGCATGCACGTTAAAATATTCATTGCAGATATTAACAATGGTAATAGCTTGAATTTATAAAGCGCCTTTTAAGAGACCAAAGGAGGCTTTGCACGTGTTGCTGGGGACAAAAAGACGAGTCCACACAAAGCAGGACAGAGACAAGCAGCACTAATGGGGTGAAGAAGGATCCCGGCTGTGAACCAGGTCTGACGAGCTCGAGCTTCACTCTGCACCCGGTGTCTGTGAACGCAGCACAAGTGACAGGTTCCCTCACCTCCGTATGTCCTCAAGTCAGTTTCGTCCAAATGATTTGTCTTCAAAGACGACATTCCACAAACGGCCTCAACACTGTGATGGCTATCAGTCAGTGACGTGTGCAACAATGGAGGAAACGTGTGCTGCGGATTCCTTCTTGTCTTTAGTGTTGTCTTTAGTGTTGTCTTTAGTGTTGTCTTTAGTGTTGTCTTTAGTGTTGTCTTTAGTGTGGGCATAAACTGAAACTGAGCAGTGTCTGGTGACTGGTCTCACTTGATCTGAACCAGACAAGAAAAACATTCTCTGTTCCTGATTCTCACTGCTTTGAAAGAGAGAGAGAGAGAGAGAGAGAGAGAGAGAGAGAGAGAGAGAGAGAGAGAGAGAGAGAGAGAGCGAGAGCGAGACAGAGAGACAGAGAGACAGAGAGACAGAGAGACAGAGAGTCAGAGGGAGAGAGGGAGAGAGGGAGAGAGGGAGAGAGAGAGCGAGAGAGAGAGAGAGAGAGAGAGAGAGCGAGAGAGAGAGAGCGAGAGCGAGAGCGAGAGAGAGAGAGAGAGAGAGAGAGACAGAGAGAGAGAGACTCACCTCCGGGGAAGACGCTGCTGCTTCACTTTCCGTCTTCCTTCCCGGGGGTTGGGGGGTTTTCCTGGTTCCCGTGGCGGTACGGGACGACCTGCTCCGCCGCCGCCTGGTCCGCCGCGACCGGCTCCGCCTGGTCCGCCGCCACGACCTGCTACGCCGCCGCGACCTGCTCCGCCTCCACCGCCCCGACCTGGTCCGCCGCCGCCGGGTCCTCCGCGCCCGGCGCCGCTGCCGCCTGCGCCGCCGCCACCGGGTCCTCCGGGCTCCCGGGGGTTGGTGGGGGCCTTGCCTCCCTCCTGCATGGGTTTGGAGGGCCGGCCCTGCATCCCACCAGGCGGGGGGGGACTGGGAGCCTTCTTCATGGGAGGCTTGTCCCTGCGCGGCGGCGGCATGGCGCCCGGCTTCGGCGGCACGCTGCAGGAGGGAAGACGCACTTGTTGGTTAAAGCGTGACGACAGCGACACTGAACACATGCGATGTGACGAACAGGAAGGGTGAGCGATGAGGCTGGAGGATCCACGGATGAGTCAGATAATGTAAATGGATGCAAGTAATAAGGAATTACCCTTTAGTTAACATAGGGGGGGGCTCGGGTTTATTCTTAGCATTCCTCGGCGCTGTCCGACTGGATGAGGGAGACCTCGAGAATGATCGAGACCTGAAAGATCAACAATCACTCTTACAGGGTCAGAACGCCGTTTAACCTTAAGATCAGAACCAGACCACAGCGTCACTACACAGCTGCTGGACGCCACCGAGGAGAGAAACGTGTTGATGACGTGAAGGTTGTGAACGCACCTGGAGCGGCTGCCGCTGAAGGAGCTGCGCTGGGACGAGTGGCTGGAGTAGGAGCTGAAGGAGGAGGAGCGGCTGCGGGAGCGAGAGGAGCCCGAGCCGCTGTAGGAGGAGGAGCGAGACGAGGACCTGCAGGAGACACACACAGGGAGGAGGAGGAGGACACTCAGGTCATAAGGTCAAAGATAGGTCAATGGGAACAACCTTCCGGGGGTCTCGGGCTGTCTCGGGGGGGCACCGTTGAGCCATTTTGCGACGCCCATTGAAAATTCCTTCAGAATACGTAAATTTTCACCACTTTCTAACTTTCTGCAAATTTTGGTAAGAAGTTGAGCACGTTAAAGCCCTGAAAAAGCCAATTAATTTGCCTGAATAATAATAATAATAATAATAATAATAATAATAATAATAATAATAATAATTACAATTTCAATAGGGTCTCACCAGACACCTTTGATGTCTGTGCTCGGGCCCTAATAAATCAATAATAAACAACAAAAACAAGATGAATCTAGTAGAAAACCCGACTGATAACAGGAGAATCATGATCCTAATTATAATTATAACTCATGTGGCGTCTAATTGTACAGTTGAGACACTTCTCAGATCCATCTGCCAAAGGATTATGAAATTACAGCGATAGGTAATATTTTTAAAACTGTCCTGCAGAGTCGTGTTCTGATGGTCGATTAGTCACCGATTATTAGGGATGGGGGAAAAAATCGATTCTGTTACAAATCGCGATTCTTGTGAATGACGATTTAAAATCGCCATGCTGCCTCCCAAATCGATTAAAAAATAAAAAAAAATTATTTTTTAAAAACATATTTATTGGTTTATACCGGGGGGGATATATGGGGGGGAGCAACATCACCCCAGAGCATGTTGACCAGCTCTTGTTTTTGCACAAGAATCTAAACATACCCAAGCACTAGCTTTGCATCGCCTACATGCAAACAACAATAGCCTACTTTTTGTTTATTTCAAAGTTTATATTCTAAGTAAACTTTTATTCATTCTATTTAATTTACGTTTTATTTATTATTTAAATTAATATTGTTTAGCATTTCTTAATCTGTCACTTTGTGTGCAGTTGACAGGGGCTATACAATAATAGGGAACATTTTTATTTATTTTCTCTATTGGCTGCCCAGCAGTCATTAAGTTAATGTTAATATTTGAAATAAAACTTGTAAAGCTCTAAGTGAATTTGACTGTGTTGTATTTGAAGGAATGATTCAACATTTTTCCATGGTCCAGTATTTAAAAAAAAAAATAACCAAAAGAAATCCCAGGAAATCGTAATATCGAATCGCAATACATATCGTATCGCCACCTAAGTATCGTGATAGTATCGTATCGGGAGGTCCCTGCCGATTATTGAAATGATTTATTGGATTATGAATGACACAAATTCTCAATTGCTCTTATTTAGCAAACAGCTTTTATATTTAGCTTGAGGTCGTTTGAGGCATGAATAAAGACAATAAAGATCGATACTTCATTTAAAAAAAAAAAAATCATTTAAATAAACTTTGCTGCATATGAGGGTACTGCTGACACAAAAGCAAAGAAAATCTAGTTTTTGTCCATTTAAAACCAAGGACAGGCAAAGTGCTAATAAAGAAAAATTAATTTAAATTCAAGTTTCCCTTTTTTCCTGTGAACCAAGAACAGGCCAAGTGCTGGTACTAAAAATAAATTAAAAATCAAGTATCCATTTTTCCTGTTAACAAATAGGACAGGGAAAATAACATTAACAAAAACATCAACAAACAAATCCACAGTCTTCTTCGGTCTAATTTATTGTGATTAAAAAAAGACGTAACCAACGAGTAAATTCGTCGGCAACTATTTTTGTCAAAGACGTCGACTAATCGTTGCACCCCTAGTGGACTGGTAAACAAACTGCAGTTATGTTCACATTCAGCTGATGTTTGGTAACAACACATATCAGGAGGCTTCAGAAGCAGGAACTTCATTATCTAATTTAATATTAATCATCATCTGATCATTTCCCACAGCAAGATAATTAATTCACCAAATACGTTAATTCACCATCACGGTGAAGCAGAATAACCAGGAGGTGACTGAGGAGGAGGAGGAGTTCCTACCTGGAGGAGTTGGACAGAGACACGGACGAGCCGGAGGGTCGGTGTCGCCGGCGGCCTCGTGGGGGGGAGCCCAGCCCCGGGCGCCTCCTGGGGGATTTGGACCGACGCCACGGGTCCTTCCACTCATCCGGTCGCCGCATTAACGGAACAATATCCTTCTTTGAGGGCGGCTCCATCGGCCTGCTGAGAAGATCCAGAAGATGTTTAGAGAAACGTGGCAGAAAAAAAACCAACAAACATCTCATTCACCAAACTGGATTTTCCCGAATATTCACACGCACATCACCTGCTGCTCCGCCTGCTTTTCTTTTGTCTCTCTTGTTCCTCTTTTCTATCATCAATCAAACTCTTTTCATCAACTCATTAAAAACCAAGATTGAAGCCAAGGACTGAAGAAACAAGTCGGAAGGATTTCAACTGCAGACATCACTAGGGTTGCAAAGGGGCGGAAAGTTTCCGTGAAATTTCTGGAAACTTTCCACGGGAATATTAAGCTCGGGAATTTTGAAAAAAAAAAAAAAAACTACTCAAACTAAACGCTGAGCAATAAAAACTTCAAAACTCTATTTTAAAGATGTATGGAACGTTGAGTTTCAACCCTCCACTGTGCATTCTTCCATCACATGCACAGATAACTCCCAGCATGCTTCACTCTACAGCAGAGCTATTGAGGCCTGCTGTAGAGTGCAGGACTAGTCAGGTAAGTTTCCATGATATTACTGGGAAAATATATTAGCATGCTGATTGAGGATTGTTCATCTGTTCATCTAGACTATTTCCATTCATTTATCCATCAATTGTAAAATATGTTTACAGACGATTCCAATTGTTTGGCTAACTATTTATATCTCTGGCATTGCATTAGTGTTTTTTTACAAACTTTTTTCTCATCTTATTCTACAGAACAATGCCACGTGCACTCTCTCATGTGTGGAGACATTTCACCTCATCCAATGTAGAAGGAAAGGCTGTGTACATCTGCAAATACTGTGCAAAGACCTATGTTAAGAATGACACAAAGATGCAGAAGCATATAGTCAAGTGCCCAAAGTTTCCTCAGGGCTCAAATCAGCCTATGACAAAACAAAATGTTTATATTTATGTCTGTATATGACAAGGTAAATACAGTTAGTATAAATCACCCACAACATTTCCAGTTTATTCCCGTTAATTCCCATGGAAAGTTTCCAACTTTGAATATTCCCGGAATTTTGCAACCCTAGACACATCCAGGCTGAGGACAACAGGGGAGGACTTGATGGTTAAGTTCATACATTTGTTGGTTTGGGTATTTTGCTCAATATATTATCAAATTATAAACGGATGAATTTGGTCCTCTGATGTATGGGCTTGTAGTAGAAAATTAACTAAGCAAGGTTTAAAAAGTATTTTGTATTTGGACAGTTAGTGTTTGAGGCCTTCTCAAGAGACTTTTATGACTTGGATTTACATACAACGAATGTTTGATGACTTGAGCTGTTTTATGGTCGGAACTGTTTATGACGTGAATACAGTGAGACCTTTTGCGACTTAATTACCCACCAGAGGAAGCAGTGTGTGTCTTCTTATCACCTTAGGAAACAATCGTGAATCAGCTGTTGTGTTTAGATTCCTCTCCTTCCTCCACCTATGGGAACCTGTCTGGATTGGTTCAAAGAGACAGCCCTCCGTCCTCCTATATAAGACCCTTGTATCTGACTGTTCTTCATCTTCACTCTGAGACCCTTGTGGTTTCCCTGTGTTGATCCTTTCTGCAGAAAGCCCCTTATTAAATACACGTAGATAACTTTGTTGTTTCCAGCCTCTTGTATCTCCAGAATTCTACCACAGGCTATACATCACAGACCTGCTGTAAGTTGGGAACTGGTCAGAGACGGATTGGATAACAACTGGATCCCAGCCAGGACGTTTACCATCAACATGCATGGGATTTCCCACCAGATGGACTGATGTTTACTTTTGTGAAGAAGACGCTGAGATCTTCGAGGGCGTCTCTAAATATTTGTCTGAGGAAATTAACGCGAGGAGTGGATATTCCCACCGAGTTGCAGAAACTTTGAGGGAAGGATCCATATCGGTGTCTGGGTTACTGCCCGGCCGAGGCCCGGTGTTCTCAGGTGGCCGGGCCAGTGTGGAGAGGTTTTGTGTTACAGCAGAGAAAGCTTTCAAACAATGCGCTGCACAAACTGTTTAAACAGGGACACAAACTCGGAATTTCATATCATGCACGAGCAAAACAAATGAATGGGCAGCCTATTGTGCGCACACACACACACACACAATGCAGGTGTGTGTTTGTGTGAGAAAGGTACACTTCCCCCATTGAATAAGAAATTCCGCTGCTGTGATGCAACAGCAAACAAGTGACCTCAAGCACCGAGCTAAAAATAGAATCACAACACAGGGGCTATTTTTAGCTCTGTAATATATACACTTGTCAACATGACGTTTCCTTTGGGGAAGAACTAACAAAAAAAAAGAAGGGAAGTATATTCTATAAATAGACTTATAAAGCCCCTGGACAGAAGGTAACTTGACGTCGTCTGAACTTTGTGAGTTTAATGAATCAGCCGGAGGAACAAGTCCACAAGTCCAGTGTCCGTGAGACACAGTGAAGCTGAACGAGGATCAAACTTCATATCAATGTTTATTTCTGAGTTTATTGCAGGTGTTATAAGAACAGGCTGAAGCAGGTTCAGACTAAATAGAGCAGCCGCCTCTGCATTAAAAAGAAAAACACAAAATGAACTGAATATAAAGAGTTTTAGCCAAAGTTATTATGAATAATTGATAGAAGACAAAGAAAGAAAAGAATTAAAAGGAAGTGTAAATAAATCCTGCATGAAAAGTAAAGATAAATTCTGAGGGACAGAGCGAGTGTGTGTGACTTCATCACTTTGTGGTTTTGGAAGAGAGGAAGACGAGTTTATATTCATTTAGGGGCAAAGAGGAATTAGGAATGACAACACAGCAGTGACGTCACTTCTGCAGTCGCAGTAATACTGTAAATAAGAAAGTGATTAAATAAAAAATCTTTTAATTTAAGTTAAAATTCTATACAACCACCTGACTTGGACTTTTATTCCACCCCCACACCTCAAGGATGTGTTAAATATTACACACATATTATATTATACTGCATTACATTGCATATTGCAATTTGACATTGCATTTCACTTTTTACTTCACTTTTTATATCTTTATCTTTTATATAGATTTGTTTATGTCTAAATAAATGGTACTTTGTATAATATATATTGTTTTTTTATTGTTTTTCTTATGTGTGTTGTATTTATTGTGTTTTTATGTTTCTATGATCATATCCAGAGCAAAGTCCAGGTAGGTGTAAACCTATTTGGCAATAAATACCTTCTGATTCTGATTCTGAATATATCTCATACGATCGATACACAAGTTCCAAACCTGCTGATGGAGCAGAAGCCCCCCCCACCGTGCTGTCGTGCCAGTGTTGTATTTTGCAAATCTCACGCTAATGTTAAGATGTTAATGAAACAATAAACACACAAACACGCAAGGCTTTTTTCGTGCCAGAGCCTGGGAGTTCCACGGCGTCATACCACCAAACAGAAATATGCAAAAGAGGAAGAAGTGATTGCAATAACCTGGGTGTCACATTTCTCTCCCTGCAGAGCCAGAGCCGATATGAACCTGAGTCTACGGCCACTAGACCCGGGGATGATATCATCTATTCACAGTGCAGACAAAAGACAGATGATAATGGGGTTTTTTTTTACCAGTGGAAAAATGGGCTATGGAATATTACACTTTCTATTTTGTTGCATTGTGGGTGACAGGTAGTTTGTTTATGTTTCTAGAGAGGGGCGGGGTTTCAAGTCTGTCTGTAGCTGAAGAGTGACAGACGTTTATATTTGTTCGTGAGAGTAAATACTGAGCTGAGACGAGTGTGTGGTTCATAGAGCGTGAGAAACAAAGCTGCACACAACCCACTGTGTTCACTTGTATAAATCAAAGATCTTTGTGGTTATATAATTACACAGGCCAACATCACGACTGCAATTAAACTAATTGTGCAATTAAATGTTTGCCTTTTCTACTGGGAAACACTAAAGAGCTTTGACTGGGAATTTCTCACCTCGGAGGTATTTTCCAGTTGTTGAGTCAAAGACAAGTGCATCACTTCCTCAAATCAAGAGGATTTGCCTGTAGTGGACATACTGCTGACATGCATCTACGTCACTGATCGCTGAGCAATAAATGGGCGTCGGCTCCAGTTCCCTTTTACCTCCGGTGACAGGAGGCTCACCGGCCACGCTGGTGCCTCCGGGCTGACGACGCTGCAAAGTTCCGCAATTGCAAAGAGCACGAGTGCGAACAAAACAATGGAAATATGTGCCCCTGCGAGTCGGGTTATCAGTCATACAGTGGCGAGAGGCAAGAAGGTTTGTCAACAACAAAGTGGAAATTTTTCCAAATACGGGCGAATGCTTTTCTATAGATGAAGCTCGATGACTGATGAGTTGGAAGAATGATGCACGAGTCGCAGTGTTGTGATGCAATCCCAGGATGTGTGTTGTTGTACTGCTACAAACACCACAGACGTGTTTTCTTTTTAGCAATGACTGGGATCACGGCTTATTAATTGTCGTAAATTGTGAAAATAAAGGAGTAAATCTACTCAACAAAAGCATTAAAAGAAAGACTCAGCAAAAAAGTTCATGTTGGGGCACAATTAGCATTTTGGGGAACTTTGTTAAACTGTAAAAATTAACTTTTGAATTATGAGAGGATATATAAAGTGTACCTTAACATTTGTGAGCGGTCAAAGCTTCTGTGTGTTAAGCTGATGTTTTTGTATGAGATGTGAAATTCTTAGATTTGCCAGTTATCCAAAATGCACGATTAGGAGAAGTGAAAAAATCATAAAAATAAAAACACTTGAGCTAAAAGCATCGGTTTCCACATCCGAGACCGATGGATGTTCCTTCCACACGGAGGTGCAGTAACCTCCACTGATCTGCAGCCGGACGTGCACCACCCTGGAAATCTAAGTTCTTAGCAACGACCTCTGACTTCTCAATCTTCTCCACCTCATATTCAGTGAAGGTGATTTATGTATTCGCTCCATCTCCAACAGGATCCGCTGAGTTTCAGTCACAGCTTCACGTGCAAACACTGTGACATATGAAGCTAACCACCAAAACACAAATACCTGAACGTCACAGGTATTGGCCTGTTTTCACAATTTGGAGTCAACCAACAACAAATGGCTGCAAATGTGTCTGGACTGTTTTTTAAACTTGACAGAATAACACAAAACTATCGGGTTTGATCAGACAACCTATATATTTATGAATATATATCAGCCTTCAAAATCCATCCATTGAGACCTGATGAAACATACACGTGTATAAACCCTGAAGACCGGGTGCAACATTTGCACAAGTGCGTGTTTCATACGTCATCGTTTTCAAAGCCTGATGCAACTCGTCGTCATTTTCTTGAAATATTCGCGGGAAAAGGCAAAGTGCATCATGGGAAACGGCTCCTGTCCTGCACAACGATCTCAGGGAGGGCGGCGATATTGAAGCAGGTTACAACAGAGTTTCATTGACAATTAAAATACCTGCTGACCAAGGCTCAGTTAATCAGAAACACGCTGGAGGACGACCAAGAAGGAGTTTCAATTATCAACAGCAATGACAAATATATGTCTTTCTGCTTCAGAGGCTGAGAAATTAAAGTCACCTGTTCAGAAGGGACGTAGAATGAGTGACCACAACACCATGCAACATTCTTTCATTCTTTCATTCCATTCATTATGTGGAAATGTTGCCTGTTGAGTCTGACTTCATCAGCACCAACAATCAACTTGACTGAAACTCCACCAGGATGTGGAGAATATATTAATAAGAACAGTATTTGGTTGCACAACGATTTCCTCAACAACCGATCCCAAACCTTAAACTGTAGAACGGATGTTTTCACACACTCACCCGTTCCTTCCACTCACTGAAACCCGACTGACTAATCCGCTCTCATTAGTCAACAAGGGCTGTGACAGAGTTCCCACAACAACATGCAATATACGTCCCCAGCACGGGGCTGACACACGCAGGTAAAACTTTGGCATTGTGCAACATTCCTTTCACGGTTCAATAAGTGAACAAACTTTCCTTTGTTAACATGAATATTTAGCCCGGGCACACGTATCAACATCTTTAACTAATGGGACGAGATGATTTACTGCAACTAAAACGTCGGATGCAAAAATTAAAGATCTGTCAAAGTGACGCTGGTCTCTCAACCACACCCGGTGATTACAAAGACAACTGTGTCAAACTAAACCACTAATGATTAAGAGAGTTATTCTCTTGGCTTCTACCAGAGGTTTGGACACGTCAAATAACTTTCCTGCAAAAACAAAAACCATCGGATGGAACGTACTTGGGCGGCAGGTCGAGCGGAGAGCGAGGTTTCAGTTTGTCCTCCTCCTTCTTCTCCCTGGGGTCCCGAGGAGGTCGCATCCTCGGCCTCTCCTTCTCGTCGCGCTTCATCCGGTCCCGCTCCCACTCTTCTTTCCGCCGCATGCGCTCCTTCTCTCGCTCGCGCTCCCTCTCCCGCTCCCTCTCTCGCTGCCGGCGCTCCCGCTCGCGGTGATCTCTCTCCCTCTCTCGGTCCCGGGGTCGCTCCTGAGGGTCGCGCTCACGCTCCTGGAGAGATGGATAATAACAGTTATTATGAATTGTGTGTGTGTGGCACTCAGCCCCATTCATCTGTATATACTGAATGACTCAGTGGGATAACAACCTGTGATTCTCACCTCTGCTAACAAATCAGGTCACAGAAAACTGTTGTTGAAATGTATCCTGTAGAGTTAACTAGTCATAATAAGTGTATAAATACTTGAGTTATAATAAAAACCAAATATAATCTAGTTGACCTTGTGTCTGTTTAAATCAGTGACAGTTTCTGGCCTCTCTGGATGAGACATGCAGGAAGGGGCCGGGTCAGACCAGAGCCTGCATTCGCTGCTGGAGCACTTTAAACTTTAAACTTTATTTGTGTCTGTTGAAACTCTCGGTTTGTGAACATTTAAAAAAGATCCAGAGAGATCTTCTGAGCAGCATCTGGAGGATACTCACGTTGTAGTGATACGGAAGTGGAGCCTCTGTGTACTGAACTCTGAAGTTTTCATACTGGCCGCCTCGCCACAGCGCCTCCATCTCATAGTCGTAGTAAGGGTCGTTGTACTGGTCGCTGCCGAGGGAAACACGTTTGAGAAATCATACAACAGCTCACAAAGGATCTTTATACAGTGATTATACACAAGCACAGGAGAAAAGAACTGGGTTTAATGGTTTGTTTCTAAATGACATTTTAACAGAATGTTGTACAGATTCGGTTCCACATTGCATCAAACCATTTTCTAATGAAGATGTAGCTTCTAAAATGTTTTAGTTTCATCAGGATTGTCCATGTTAGTGAAAACTCACCCATATACAGGATCTCTGCAGTCAATTTCACTGAGAAAGCAAAACAGACGAGTATCAGTGCAAACAACTCAATCATAACACATCTGGATTATGTTCTATGCAACCATGAGACTGAAGCTGTGGATCAGGTGGAGGAGCAGTGAGACCTCGGCCACCTCAGGCTACCTCAATGTTTCATCGTGGTTTCTATGGTTACATAGAGGTTCAGCCCCCATAAAAATGACCTTTGGAAATGCTGCTGACCCCGTCCTGGTTTGAAATCTATCTCACCAGCTGCAGTGCAGACAACCTGCTTCCTGTTTACACCACGTGACCCGTGTGTGGTCATGTGTGTAGAGATTAGTATGAACGTCCAGACGGAGCTCAACTGTTCTCTGAGTGGAGGTATATTAGAGTTCAAATCTCAAAAGCTCGGTTTCTTTCTAGTTCCATTATTCATTCGTCAAAAAAATAAATGAGTGTCTGACTTTTAGGAACAGGGGAAAAACGCAGGTGCTTCATGCCGGGTGGTGCCCAGAAAAAAGATATCGCTAGAGGTCAAGTTTGAAGTGTAATGCTTTTGTATAGTGAATTTAGGGAAACTTCTGAAAGAGGAATGTGTGAGAAAGAGACAACAAAAGAGAAATGGGGAATGTCCAAGCAGCGGTGACAGCGGAAGGCCGAGTGGAAGCAGGGTTTCACTGGCTGATCCATTTGCTTCAACCAGCAGAATATTCAACCCGATCTCAGAGCTCCTTCAACATTATCACAGATTCTAAGATTCAGCTCCTACTCTCTGATGATGCGGTAGCTGCGTTCTCTGAAGAAATCGTTCTCCTTGTCAAACTCCCTCTCGTCCTCCCCGATGGTCACGTTGAAACGCTTCTCCTCGAAGTCCGGCTCCTGCTCTTTACGGATGGTGGCCTTCTTCAGCATCTGTGGGAAACACAACCAGACACAAGGGGCTCGGTTAGTGAAGGTAAAGTGTCACTGGGAGCTCTGGTAAAGACAGAGATTCACTACACAGAATACGTGTGTTTTCATGGCGCGTAGAGAAACTTATTGATGTCATAAAATCATATAATGTGACACAGTAGGAAACAGACTAATGCCAAAAGAATGAATCTTCCTATTATTATTCATTTCTGATGAGTTGAACAGGCTCATGAAAACAATAATCTACCACAGCCAGTGAGGGTCCGACCGCAGGGGGTCTGTTTTCAGAGGAGTGAGAAAGACTCAATAAAAAGGAAAGTTTATTCCTAACAAACAAGCAACAGTGTATTTTACTGTCAACGTTTCATCGACTGTAAAACTTAATAAGCTCATTAAAAATGCAAAACCTGTCATTTTATAGCTCTTCCCGGATCGGAAGTCTCTCTAAACAAAGTGAGGTGCAGCTGCACTCAAGTTCTAGGGTGGTGGTGGGGGGGGCGTTTACCTCTTTGGCGTGCCGCAGACCCCTCTCCCATGCACTCTCCACAGGGGGCTCCACTGGGGGAGGGGGTGGAGGGAGCTCCTCCACTGCAGGTCCGGCCTTAAAACAGAAACAAACTTTAATTCAACAGATGCAGATGTTGTGTGACAGTTTGTTGAAGAGCAGGAGGCGGAGATCCTTCACAATATGATCATGGTTTCATCTAATTTATGTATTGTATTAACGTTAGAGCACAAAGCAAACATAGGATCTGTGGAAGAGAGACGTACCCAGGGGTTATTGGGAATGAGAGGGTGCGGTCCACCAGGGGGCGCTCCATTCGGTGAGAAGACGTCTGGTTTACTGATGAGGGAATAGTTGCCTTTGTCATTGACTCCGGGGTGGATGAACCGACAGTTCATGCCCCAGGTGCAATTTCCTGGAAGAAGAAAATAACATGTTACCAAGAATAAGGAAAAAATTAAGAATTAGACACAGAATATGTTTTTATTATTGATTAAATAATATGATCTTTTCAGAGAGAAGTGTAAACAGGAGATAAGATAAATTACATCAACATGTATTCTTGCAGTAATCATTTTCAGTCCTGGTATAAATCCAGTTATAAAACAGGTGAAACTTTAAAGATGAAAACACGTTCCACATTTCTACGTGTGAAAAATAGAAATTAATGTTCATCGTGTATCACCATCAAATTCTCACTTTAAGATTGGAAATAAATAGACCAATAAAACGTTATATTTATCCCTGAAATCTGCATTCATGAGAGTTTATAGTTTCTTATTAAGTTCACGTTTTACTCAGAGCAGAGGGAAAATACACAGATCTATAATAAGCACTCTGAGTCCCCCTGCTGGAGAGCTGCTGCCATGACAGGAACTTAAACAAACAGACATTCCCCACATGCTCTAACCTGCAAAAATAATGGACACCAGGAAGCTGCTGCTGCTTCCATCACAATGTTTACATCACAAACACAAGGTCCCTCAAATCATAGAAAGCTCCACACAGCTCCACAGCATCGAGGATAATGTCAAAGTGGCTGAGAGCAGAAACTCAAAGACCCGGAATATCAAAGTACATCTAAAAAAGAGACTCCGAACAAAGAGAATCCAGATGTTGGAGAGTCCAGTCAGAGACCAGATGTTAACCAGCAGAGATGCTGAGGATCAACACACCAGACAAGCTAAGAATGTGCTGAACTAGAAACAATAAGCAGAATGTTGTGCAGGTCTGACGTACAGTTTCTTTGAGGCTACATCCAAGGTTCACCTTCTTTCTAATGACCTTGTTCAATAAATACACAACACATTATATGGTGTGTAATTATCTTAAGTACATTATGTTTGTTTAAACATCTGGTTCAGTTGATCACATCACACTTTTACACCCAGAGCTTCGTTCTCTGGCCACAGATGCTGATGAAGTTTTCATAAAGTGGTCGAACACGAGTTCTTCACCGGTTCCCGATCTGTTCTCCATCACCCACCTTTGATGAAGAACCTGCAGATGGGGCGTGGCCTGATCTTCCTGTCTGAGGGATCTTTGACCTCCCCCTCCTCCAGGTCATCGTCCTGCCAAACACACAAAGGGAGAGTTAAGCAAATCTGACTTTTTAGAAGGTATTTGAGACACATCCAGATTAAAGAAACACTTAATCACAGGATGTAGTTTCTTTAACGAGCTTTACTTTGACACACAATGTTTGCAATGACTTAGTTCAGGGGTTTTCAACTGGGTGTCTGCACCCCCCCCCTGGTGGTCCTCGACAGCATTGCAGGGGGTTCCACGAAATTCGCTTTGATATTTCAACACATTTCCAGATTACTCTTGAATATCGTGAAAAATATCTAAAATAAGAAAAATATGTCTAAAATAATTTAAAGGTGCTGGTGATCATGAGGTTAAACTTAAGTAGGCCTCAATTGTTTGTGTGATATTGTATGATTATCATTTGTGACATATTCTGCATTAACTGGCTTCTTCCCTCTTCAGTTGTTGCCCCAGTTTATGATGATTGTTATTGATCACCGTTACTTTAACGTTCTCTCAACATGTCAGCTACATGTCTGTACATTTAAGTTATGATCGTTATATATTGATGTACATATGGTTCTGAGATGCAGAACAACTACAAACTGCATTTTAATTTGCACTGAAAATCCACCGTTTTTGTTGTTTTTAACACAGATTTTTTCGAGATTTGTTTGAGGTTTTTAAATAAAACCAACATGGAAAACCAAATGTTAAAACTTAATTCTACACACACACACACACGCACACGCACATCAGTGGGCCGCGGATTACTTACTAGCAGGGTTCATACACATTTAGACCAATTGGATTTCCATGACTTTTCCATAACTTTAACCATATTTCCATTACAGTAGTATTTAAGCTAACAATGCGAATTCCAAAGCATACAGTATAGCTTAAATTACACAAATGAATGAGACAATAGTTTGATTGAGGTATTTGTCTGTTGTGACTAGGGTTGCAAAGGGGTGGAAAGTTTCCGGTAAATTTCCGGAAACTTTCCATGGGAAGGGCTATTGAGGCCTGCTGTAGAGTGCAGGACTAGTCAGGTAAGTTTCCATGATATTACTGGGAAAATATATTAGCATGCTGATTGAGGATTGTTCATCTGTTCATCTAGCCTATTTCCATTCATTTATCCATCAATTGTAAAATATGAGTACAGACAATTCCAATTGTTTGGCTAACTATTTATATCTCTGGCATTGCATTAGTGTATTTTTTACAAACTTTTTTCTCATCTTATTCTACAGAACAATGCCACGTGCACTCTCTCATGTGTGGAGACATTTCACCCCATCCAATGTAGAAGGAAAGGCTGTGTACATTTGCAAATACTGTGCAAAGACCTATGTTAAGAATGACACAACGATGCAGAAGCATATAGTCAAGTGCCCAAAGTTTCCTCAGGGCTCAAATCAGCCTATGACACAACAAAATGTTTATATTTATGTCTGTATATGACAAGGTAAATACAGTTAGTATAAATTACCCACAACATTTCCAGTTTATTCCCGTTAATTCCCGTATATTCCCGTTTATTCCAATGGAAAGTTTCCCACTTTGAATATTCCCGGAATTTTGCAACCCTAGTTGTGACCCATGACATGTACTTTTCCATTTGTAGCCAAGCCTGGTTAAATCTACACTTCCCTGGCATGGTGCATTATCCCGCCTGCTTTACAAACAAACTTTTCAATTAGAGCGTATGCCTGCTTACATTTTTAGCGTATTTCTTTTAAAAGCATATGAATTATTTAAAACTCAGCGTAAATGAACGACATGAAAATATGAATATAACAAGTTTCCATGACTTTTGGGATTACATTATTTTCAAGTACTTTTCCAGGCCTGGAAATAAACATTGTACAATTCCATGACTTTTCCAGGTTTTTCATGACCGTAGGAACCCTGTTCTAGTCCGAATCCTGATCCCTGGGACAGAACCAGTTGAAAACCCCGACCTAGATTATCTATGTTCATCAGCTCCTATTTCCCAGAGTTTTGTATTAATGAGAAAATGTTGTGAATATGACAATGGAGTCATTTTTCCAAGCCCCTCCCACTGATCATCATATCACTAAAAAGCCAAACCAGGACACTCACATCGATCTCTCCTTCATCGATCTCTCCGTCGTCCTCGTCCTTCTTCTTGTCCCTGAAGGAATCTCTGGACATGCGGTCCGGCCCCCGGAAGTCCTCTGATCTCCTGGAGTCACTGTTCTTAGGAGACGGGGGCAGAATACGCTTCTTCTCCTTCTTCTTAACGATCTTGTCCTCGCTCTGCTCCTCCTCTGCCTCCTCCTCCTCTTCCTCCTCCTCCTGTGCAGGGACGTTGGGCTCCTCTGGGACCTCCTCGTCGTAGTCCAGCTCGTGCTCGTCCAGCTCCCGGGAAGCAGAAGCCGAGTCGGCGTTCGGCTCCTTCACGGTGACCGATCTTCTACTCGCCCCTTCTGCAGCTCTTATCCTCTCACCCTCCTCTTCCTCCTCTGCCTGGATCTTTTCCTTCTCCTCCTCCTCCTCTTCATCATCTACCTCAGGTGTCTTAGGCTCGGCTGAGACATCCTTTTTATAGTGACTGTATCCTTCCTCCCCATCTTCTCCATTGTCTTCATCAGTAAAGCTCTTCACCGGTTCGGAGTCGGGGGACTGTGGCGTGTCAATGACCCTGTCCTCTTCCTCATCTTCCTCCTCTTCCTCCTCCTTCTCCTCTTCTCCATCTAACTGGTGCCCCTGTGGACCATCTTCATCCCCCTCCATCAGAACAATGGTCTCTTCCTCCTGTCCCGTCCCCCCAGGCTCCTCATCCTCTGCGTCAGAGACGAAGTCGGGCACCACCTCGTCCTCCTCCTCTTCCTCTTCGTCCAACTCCTCTAATCCCAAACCTCTTCGTCGGCTCTCCACTGGCTCTTCGTCCTCGTCCAGCAGCTCTCCGTTCTCCTCTTCATTGATGAGCTCGCTGCCCGAGACCACCCTGTCCTCGTCTTCATCAGAAGAATCCAGCAGCTCCGAGTCGGAGAAGCCCTTCTCCTCCTCGGGAGACTGGGGCGACTGGTTCGGGCTTTCAGGAGAATCCATTAGAGAATATTCTAGAGTAAAGAGAAAAACAAGTACAAACAACCAGGTTAATAAGCAGAATTCATAAGATTTACCAGTATGATTACTAACCCATAAACTTATATTTAATTAGAAGATAGAATCACTACTGGAGAATCCATTAGAGAATATTCTAGTGTAAAGAGAAAATCAGTTTGTTAGAAACAGTGAAGAAGTTACTTGTTGAGAGGGTCTGGTCTCCGAGTGTCTCTTTATATCTTTAACACGTCTTGAACAAAACTAATAAACAATCAGGTTAATTATCAGTATTCATAAGATTTACCAGTATGATAACTAACCCATAACATTATATTTAATTAGAAGACAGAATCCCTACTGGGAAAACAACCTCCAGTTCATCCTGATGGAATCTGGAGGTTTACTGACCAACCACTTCTACAGGTTAATACTTTAGATCGACTTTAAAGTAATTGTTTATAAATCAATATTATTTACACAAACAACCGGATGTTACACATATTAGTTTAAACTATTAGACACAGAACAGATGAGCAAACTTTTGAAAGTTCTTGAGAAACAATCACTGGTTGTTATGAACTAAACTTAAAGAATCGTAACTTTTCTTGTTCAGAGGGTCTGGTCTCCGAGTGTCTCTTTATATCTTTAACACGTCTTGAACAAAACTAATAAACAATCAGGTTAATTATCAGTATTCATAAGATTTACCAGGAGGATAACTAACCCATAACATTATATTTAATTAGAAGACAGAATCCCTACTGGGAATACAACCTCCAGTTCATCCTGATGGAATCTGGAGGTTTACTGACCAACCGCTTCTACAGGTTAATACTTTAGATCGACTTTAAAGTAATTGTTTATAAATCAATATTATTTACAGTCAACCGGATGTTACACATATTAGTTTAAACTATTAGACACAGAACATATGAGAGCAAACTTTTGAAAGTTCTTGGGAAACAATCACTGGTTGTTTATGAACTAAATGTAAAGTGTCGTAACTTTTCTTTTAGTTTTAAATCAAACACAGAATGAGGCTCATGGACTGACAGCGGGATTTGTTGTGTTAGCTTCGCTGCTAACTCACAAACCACAGCTAGCCCATCAAGCTAGCCTGCACAGCGGCTAACCCCGGGTGTGTGTGAGGGGGTTGTGTGTCCGCGGTGACACGACCCGGCCGAGTTGTGTGTCCGTTACACACACGTTAACCTGCAGCAGCCACTCTCCGGTGGGCTGAGTCGAGCTAACTGGCAACAAGGCCCCGGGACTCCAGCGCGGACACACCGGGCTAGCGAGCACCACACCGGGCTAGCGAGCGAGCAGCGAGCCTCCACGCAGCGGAGGCTCCCCGGCAGAGAGGAGCCCGGACCCCCCGCTGCGGGACGGCACCCAGCCGGGGGCGGGTAGCCGGCTCAGCAGCGCTCAAACCCGGGTCTGTGGTAACAATGCAGCGCTCCCTCCCCGGAGCTAAGCTAGCCGCTGCAGCCGCTACTCATGCTAACCGCTAACCACCGGCTCTCCCTCGTTCACCTGGCCGGCCCGGGGCTGTGTGGACACGGCAGCGCCTCGGTAGGAAGTCCCCTCTCCGGCGGATCGAGCTCCAGCGGCCTGAGACAAACACCGGATCCGTGAGTTGAGCTGCTGAGGCGGGGGAATCACAACTGCCCGCACCGCACAGCGACAGCGGCCATTACACACGCGTCATCAACAAGCGACGAGCTGAGGGTAGGCGCGACGAGGCGAAGAAAAAGAAACATAATGTTATATTAATATATTAAAACATATTAAATCATTTAAAATTATTTTTCTATATTGCATAAACTGGTTTATATTATATTATACTTTTTATTAAAAAATATGTCTTAATAGTTCAATGTAAAATGTATCAACACTTACTTTTAGGAAATTATGTCATAACTTCAAAGGTCGGGTTACATTTATAGTTAAGTTATGGAGTTCAATATGTCACAATATTTAGTTCAAACAGTAGAAATAGAAACTCTAGAATAATTATAAATTTCTATAAAATATGTTACTGCTATTGGTATTAAATCCATGCAGAAAAAAATTGAGTAACTGTAAATATGAGGATCAGCATTTTCCCCTCGGCATCAACAATTATTTGTTTGAATTAAAATGTGTATATTTTCTGGTCCTGACGCACTAATTGGATCAGTTAATTAAATATTTAGAATCGGTTTGCTTCCTGGTTTCAGTCACTAGATGGCAACACCGACATAGGTTCACACCCACTGACGTGTCAGTGTTTCAATATTTATCATTTACCATTTGTCATATTCTAATGTTTCATATTTCGTATTATTAAATCTTTGAACAGTGGGAGGAAACATTATTAAGGGAAAATTTGGCAAAACAGCAGCAGAATGACAATAAGCGTTGTGCTCAGTCAGTCTGAGGCCAGTGGAAATATTATATGCAGAATTTTACAGTTTATATTTAGAGTTTTTAGAGACATTCTGTTTTGTCGTCTGTAGTTTACGAGGGTTTCAGTAAAATGATAAATGGTTTTGTATTTATATGTCGCTTTTCTAGTCTTGATGACCACTCAAAGCTCTGTACAGTACAGTTTTACATTCACCCACTCACACACACATTCATACAGTGCATCTTATCTCAGCACTTTGTTATTCTATGGGGGTCATTCAGGGTTCAGCATCTTGCCCCAGGACACTTCGGCATGCAGATGGGTCAGACTGGGGATCGAACTGCCGACTTCAGGTTGGAGGAGGACCACTCTACCCCTTAGCCAAAGCTTTATCTCATCTGTAACATCTTCATCCCTGAGGGTGGAGGTGAAACAAACTCTTTGGACATCTCCTCTTCCTCCTGAGGCCTCAGGGTCTCAGCTGTAAGTGAAGCTTGATGTTCACGCTTCAGTGGAACACATGAGCTCTGACAGGAGCTGGGGACCACAGAGCCCTGGAGCCACCCTGAGGATGAACCGTCAATCTGCAGCATAGACAACCATTCATTTCCTCTCATGCATTTCAAAATAAAACTAGGATTTAAAGTGACCCGGCTCAGTTTGTATTTTCTTTATCTTTGCAGTGAATGAATTTCATCATTCAGGTTTTTCAGGTTTTCCACAATTAACTTGTTTTGGATCATCACAAATCCTTATTTTAATTTGTCCTTTGTTACTTTTTGAAAATCTTTTTTGTATCTCCATCCTTCTAATGCACAAAATGACCTGTACAGTATGAATTCACCACGAAACACCTGAAGTTCATTTCACACATCTGATGCTTGTGAGTCTTATTTTACATCCATTCCTGCTGAGAAAGAGAAATATCTACAATACTATCTAGCTGTTAGCTTGCTGGCTCGAAATATAACTTAATAGACTGATTCATATGGATTTGATTTTCTTGATCCAGAGTGTTAGTATGGCTGGTCTTACGTTTGACGTGGTCATACAGACGCTGCATGACGATCAGGAAGATGAGGAGCCAATTCTTGTTCCAGTTCCTGAGTCTGAAATGTCTGCTGCTGAGGATCCAGGTTCCACAGGATGAAGCTGGAGTTCTGGGTGAGTCTTGGAATCCAGCTCCAACATGGAGAAGGCTCCTTTGATGACGTAGAAGATTTTATTACAAAGGAGCTTTCTCCTAAATGAAGGATGAAGGATAAGCTATAAAAGATTAAAGCAGAGCAACTCAGCCGTGCATTAAATAACTCAGGGACTGAATACGGGTCCTTTTTGACCCAGGTTGTGCATCAGAAGGAGTTTAATGCATCGCTCGTATATCGAAGGGTTAAAAATACGACACCAATACGTCCCACCCCCCCCCGATCAGGGGTCTCGTCAAAGCTCCGCCCAGAAAACATGATAGAAGACGACTATTGTGTCACACGTATGTCTCTCACACGGTGACGCACGGGTCAACCAGTTCATTTGGTCACGTTTATTACATTCCTGTGAGGGAAGTCAATGAATGTAAACCTGGGCTGAGACGTCATGATTGACAGCTGACACTGACTTGTGATTGGTTGAGTGCATGTATCGGTGAACCACAGTGATTCAGTAATTTGGAAAAGCTAAAATCGTTGTACGGTTTTGTTGAGTGAGTGGGAGTCGATGCAATTTCATGAGTTTGTTTTGGATAACAAACAATTGTCAAATCAAATGAATCCACTGACACTTCTGTGATTAAACCAGAGTGTGTGTTTTATAACTCCATATGGAATATTCAGCATTTTATTCTGAATGCTGATGTTATCGTAAATTAGGTATCGCGCTTTTATTTTGAAGGTGCAGGTGCTGCTTCCCCTGTAGCTCTGTGCAGGAGTGACGAGGCTCAGTCAGAGAGAGAGAGAGGCTGTGATGTGTAGTATCAAGACAACAGTTTCAACGTGGCTGTGCAGGCTCCAACTGACATGACACACACTCACACAGACACACACCCACTCCCACACACACACACACACACAGACACACACACTTATTTTGTGAGGACAGCAGAAGGCAGAAGATTCCTGAGGATGTGAAGACGCAGCAGGTAAAATCTTTCTTATTTTCCTCAGTAAATGTTGAGATTGATCAGAAGTTCATCGTCACTCGTGTTTCTTCTCATCAGCGAGACAGTCATCATCAGGCGAAGCTTCGGACTCACACTCAACATTTAGTCATCATCGATTCACTGAGCTCAGACAGAGGAGAGGAGAAGTGAAATAAATCATGTGTCACTTTGTCTTTTTGATATTTAAACATCAGATAATTCCCATTGTGTCACAAATTCAACAGAAAATAGACATATAAGTGTTTGTTATTTGTATTATTATCTTTAATATAATTAAGGCACTTGTAAAGGTTTTTTTTTTTCAAATAATTTATCCACTTTTCATCATTTTATTATCAATAATTAAAACATCTTAATTATCCTCAAAATGCCATTTTTTCCTCCTGATGCCGTTTAATCCATTTTTATTTTCATTTAATTAAGTGTCTGTTTTGTAATTGGTTTTATGACTTATGCACTCGCTCTTTCTCTACCTCTTTTTGATTATCTGCTGCTCTTTTCCTCTTATCTTATCATATAACTCTGTCAGCTGAGGTATCTGCCACACCTCCGATATCTCACCGGGGCCCTTGATACCACATTTCATTTCATTCCTCACCAGCTGTTATGGGTTTGGTGCCCTGCTTTGCTCAAGGGCAGCTCTACCACAGGGCACAATCCCCAATTTGCTGCCGTTAATGAGTCTGAGTCACGGAGCAGGATTCAGCTGAGCCCATGAGCGACGCCGGGCTTTATTGTAAACGTTAAGGACTGAATGTTTAATGACTGCTCCTGAGAACTGAGGCAGAGGGAGAGAGGAAATGAGACCATGGACTGGATGATCACCTTAAACCTGGACAGAGGAGAGATCGTTAGACGTGATGGTGGCTTAAAGGGTCGCGGCTCCGGAGCTCAGCGAGCGCACATCCGTGACCTTTGAGAAGCTGCAGGCTCGTGTCGGTGACCTTCCAGACAGAGTTGGTAATTGCCTCATTTTACGCAGAGAAATGACTCGAAGCCACAGCCACTGGTTTACTTCCACCACAGATCTGATACTGTGCACTCCGACGTACGCTGCTTCCACACTAACACCTTTTACTTTTAAAACACATCACCTCAGGATAGACTCTGTAAAGAAAGATGGACGCACAGGCTCCACCTCCTTCCTCTGCTTAAATGAAGCCAAATTAGTCCTGATACGGGCGCCGCCATCTTGCACTGGTGCCGTCATTTGGACTCACGTGAACATTCATGAGTATGATAAGAACTTTACCTGAAATTACAGAAACCTTCCGTTACGTCTACTTTGGCTTTTAATTTCGTTCAGTGTCCCATTTGCTAACATGGAAGAGTTTATGACCTATACCGCAGCCGACCACCAGGGGGTGATCCAGATGTTTTGGCTTTGCTTTTGGAGATCATGTCATCCATCTTTATTTACAGTCTATGCTGCCGTCTTCAGTTCATCCGCATCCAAAAGACTTTGTGGAAATGATTTGAGTCCCATTTTGTCTCAAAACTCTCTGATTTTGAAGCAAAGATTTTTGCAAACGATGATGAGGACAGGTGCTCTTCCTGATTGGTTCTTATTAGTCACATGACTCGACTACCAGCAGTAACTGTTTCCACCTGAAAACGTTCTCTGTCCACACGAGCGTTTCGTTTTAACACTAACTCGCCTGAAAACACACATCATGTGACCGCTCGTAGTTGCAGGAATTACTTTTTTTTATCAATAAGCAGCAAAAGAGACAAACTAAAAGCAGTTGTGTCGTTGTAAAAGGATAAATTCTGGATTTAACTACACAACAGCAGCAAAGACAGATGGACGGGATCATGTGAAAGGAGCCTGGAGGCTGTCGTGTTGTTTCCAACCTATGACGTCACGTAGCCTTAGTAAGTAATAAAGTGTAGAGATGACAGATTGTTTTTAAGCATTTAACAAATGAGATAATGTTTTAATTATTTAGCTGGAGGTGCTGGTAGGAGGATTTTGTGAATGTTATTTCACCAAATTATGAATTATTCCTTAAGACATTTTCTGGGACTATTACTTGTTAAGATAATATAATAAGATCTTAAATCGATGGGTTGCGTTTCATATGAAAAAGGAAATTGTGTATGTAAATTACACTACAGCCAAACTGGGATCCAGTGTGAATCCTCGGGAAGCTGCAGGAGATGAGTTCCACCGAGCAGCGGACGTGTGATGGAACACAGAGTGGAGGCAGTCACTCTGACCACAGGACAGTGGGACTAAATTACTTTTCATTTCGTGTCCACCTCAATTTATTAGAGGCAGCCCTCAGGAGGGGCGGTCCGGGATGTGTGAGTGCTGGGGGGGGGGGGGGGGTGGGCGAGTGAGAAGAGCAACAGATGCCTCGTACAGTTTCTCGCCCGCTGGTTAATTAGCTTTCAGCAGAATGTGAAACCTCCAAACAAACCTCTGGACTTTGCAGAGGAAAAAAAAAACACTTAGTCCTCCAATAACCTCAGAATCTATTAAAGCAGTTAAGGTTTTAAGAAATTACTTTAAACGGAGATTCTTATGCGTCGGATTGGAGGAATTAAACGGTAACTTAAGCAGAAATGCAGAAGGAGGCATCATTAGCGGATCGTTAGAGGACAAACAAACCTCACACTTATTAGAATATTATGTTAAGATGATCTTAATGAGCTCATTTGAGCTTGTTTACTCCTTGAATGCAGTATTAGAGGTTATTTGTTACGCTTGCACGCTCAGCAGCACCCAAATGGATGATTTGAATATTGTCTATTATTCCTCATCCTCAGTGAATCTTATCAGAGCTTCACCAGACGTGGTTTCAGATCTGGTTCTAAAATATGTGAGGAACCTAACGGACGCATTGCACACAAGGCAGCCATGTTGCAAACCTGTGTATTCATTCTGAATGCGTCCTCTGGTCTCCATCTTGTTCCATCTGGCGCCACCATCAGGACAAACTACCAACTTCAACACAGGAAAAGTGTTGAAGTTTATAGCTGATCTTCTTTGTTTGTAATTTGTGCAACAACAGCACTAAACTCACATGCAGCTTCTTCTCAGTGTCATTTGAAACCACCAGCTTGCATTCTTCTGTCCCTATTTGCCTCCTTTGTTTCATCCACTTCTCCTCATCTGTTTGCACTTTTGTTTCCTCGCAGCATTAATCAACTGATTCCAGTGGGAACTGCAGATGAGGGATTCTCACAGAGAGGAAGTCTCTGTGTGTGTTCGATGAATGAAAGTTCAACGGTTAGATTAGATTAGATTAGATTTCTTTATTTATCCACACAACGGGGAAATTCACTTGTTACAGCAAAAAGAGAAAAACAGAATTTAAATAACAGTGCCGAAGCAACAATAAAAAAGAAAGATCAAAATATATACACTACTAAACTACACATAATGAGAGTAAAAATATACAGAAAACAAAAACAACCTGCAAAACAGACACTGTGCAAAAGCAGGTACTGGGGAGAAAGTGTGATGTAAGTGTTATTGTAATGAAAACAAAAGTATTATAAGTAATATTGCAACAGTAGTGACCATGATACAGAAAAAATAATTAAAAGTAAGTGACCATAATATAAATAATACTACAAGATAGCATAATGGAAATATAAATATTGTCCATTCATGTCCTCATTCGTCCAATTAATGAAGCCTTTTCTCCTCTAGGTCACTGAATGGAGGCCCGAGGGCGGTTCGATCATCCTGGGATCATAATCTTCAAGATGTTAATATTTTTCACTCTTTTAAATTAGTTAAAAAATGAGACAGTAAAGCTGAACAACAGGAGGCAAGAAAACAAGGATTCTGCTGATTTCCACAACTCTGTAATGAACTCAATCCAAACTGTGATGTTGATGTTTGAGTCAAATATCAAAACTTGATGATTGAATTTGAATTAGAGTCCCGGGTCTAAATGAAGAGGAAGAAACATGGCGACATTTCAGAGTCACGACCGTCATCAGCTTTAATCCAACACACATAACCTTTGCTCTACACACACTCGGTGGGGGGGGGGGGGGGTGAAGTCGTCCACACGTTGCAGACATGGCCGACAACGCCAGCTCCAGAGTGGACACGCCCACCAACATCTCCCTGAGTCCCAGCGTCGCCGTCTCCGAGCTGCTGGAGTACAAGACGGTGTCGGTGTTCCTGGTGCTGCTGGTGTGTGGCGCGGGCATCGTGGGCAACATCATGGTGGTGCTGGTGGTCCTCACCACCCGCCACATGAGGACCCCCACCAACTGCTACCTGGTGAGCCTGGCCATCGCCGACCTGATGGTGCTGGTGGCGGCCGGGCTGCCCAACGTGGCCGACAGCCTGACGGGCACGTGGGTGTTCGGCCACGCCGGCTGCCTGGGGATCACCTACCTCCAGTACCTGGGCATCAACGCCTCCTCCTGCTCCATCACGGCCTTCACCGTGGAGAGGTGAGGACCAGCAGCGTTTATGGGCGTGTGATGGAGAACGTTTGCTTTCTAATGACCTCGGAGAAGCAGCTTGTCATCAACGTTTGTTCTTCGTCTGTTATTTAACACAAAACTACAGACGGGTTATTAAGAAACTTATTGGAAGGACCAGGTTAGGGTTAGGGAGAATTTTCTTGTACAACATTGAGAGATAGGGTTGTTTACTCAGGGAATTATAATTTATGGATCTTGCTGGATATATTCAGAGGACTGATATCAATGAGCAATTTGGTGCAGCTTGTTTGAATTTAAGGAAACTATCGGGCCTTTCAGGTCGTATGAGCTCTGCTAAATGCCATTCTGATATGGTACAGGAGACTATATACAGTATTTATATATATATATGTATGTACCACACTGATGACAGCTGGTGTTTGATGACTTCACCAGTGGATTTGTGCCCATCTGTGTGATTTCTTCGGACAGAAAAATAAATATTCTGTCCTCTTCCATCAGTTTAATGAATTCAGTCTCTTGATCAACATCTCTGCTCAAATAAAAGGTAAATAAACATACAGTGAAACACAGTGACAGAGGCTATTAAGAGTCTCCTGGCATTGAAATATCAAACCCATGTGCAAACACAATCTGACTGAATATCTAATATATTGCTTCACAAACATAGTCTCTGAATAACGTTGAGCCCAAGAGGAAGGTCCCATCACCCACAGCCACTGCTTTACTGGGAATATGTAAGCAGGATGGGTTATTTGATAAATGGGCAGAGACGTCATGATTGACAGCTCAGACTGACTCCTGATTGGTTGAGTGAATGTATCAGCAGGACCTCGATACCCCGGCTCCACAATAAACTGTCATGACATTCTCTATACTCACAGATCAGGTGTGACCTTGTGTTTCAACCTCCTCTTCCTCACCTGCAGGTACATAGCGATCTGTCATCCGATGAAGGCTCAGACCGTGTGCACCGTGTCCCGAGCCAAACGCATCCTGGCCGGGGTCTGGATCTTCACCTGTGTCTACTGCATGCTCTGGTTCTTCCTGGTGGACATTCAGGTTGGAGAAATACCCTGTAACTGATTAATGTGATCAAAACCATCTCTTGTAAATGTGGGTTTTGTTAAACACTTAAAAAGGGGAGTGACTGTTTTCCTGTTGCTCAATCAAAATGTTGCATTTTGCACAAAAGAGAGGAAAGCAATATCTGTTGCACGTTAATCCCAAAATTTAAGAAAAATAGAGTACACAAATGTTCATGGCTGTTTATGAGGTTCAATGGGCGTCATAACGATGCACAGAGAAAGTACAGGATCAGCATCTAGTTGCCAAGATAAAGAAGAAGAAGAAGTAGTAGCTCACCCTAGCTTCATGTTTTCTGAGAGAAACCTGTGAAGCCGGATGTCAGTGGGTGTTTGACCAGTGGAAAAGAAACTAACCTTCAATTACAGACTCAATAATCACGATTGTAAACTGTGGCCACTTTCCAGACAAGTGTGAAATACAGTGTGAAGCACAGAGATTACAGCTTTCTAGTTTCTACACATACACAAATTGCTATTGTAACATATGAGGTGAAAAATAAACACCTCAGCTCCACATAGTGTTTCAGAGCATGAATCACAAACAGCAGCTTGAACGCTTGTTATCACCACAGCCTCTTTTGTAAAGAACCAGCGTTTCGGCTGCAGGGGAATGTGAAAAGCTCTGAAGAGCTCGGTGTCATTTCTGATATTATTATGTCGAGATGTGAGGAGATTATGAACGCGGAGCCGGCCGCCTGTTTTCATCCCGGCGCCTCGGCCTGTGTGCTCCTCAGGTCGGCCCGGACGCACACGTGCAGTGCGGCTACAGAGTGAAGCGGGAGCTCTATCTGCCCATCTACCTCACCGACTTCGCCATCTTCTACGTCATCCCTCTGCTGCTCGCCATCGTGCTGTACGGCCTCATCGCTCGAATCCTCTACCTCAGGTACGGCAGCAGGTCATATTGAGAATCATCAGATTAGTTAAGTGACTACTAAGGGTCACGGCTCCCGTTTGACTAAAGATCAGTTTATTCAACCTGTTGTATAAAGTCATCTGAGCCTCTGAGCTTTGTGAAGTCTGAATGAATAAGACTTGATGTTTCTCAAGGTTTTTCCCATCTTTTAAAGCCCAATTTGTTTTACCTTGAAGCCTTAATATTCACAATAGAAAGCCTGTGTTATAAACTGGAGGCAATTACGAGACAAGAGTAGTTTTATAAAAAGAAAGACAGGATTCAATGGTCCTGGAAATGTGGAATCTAGGAGAACACCTTTTAAAATGTCTGAAGAGCATATTTAATTGTCCCGTTTAAGTGAGACTGAAGGTAACGTTTATTTGAACTGTACGGCCCGGTGAATATTGTGGGTGGAGACCAAAATGGAGCCAAAAGGGCACAATTGGAAGAAAAAGGTGGATTTTTAGGTTTTAGATTTTCTGTGATTGTCGACAAACAGGTGATGTTGAAACATTCAGAATTGACATGAAATGATAATGGCAGCCTTGGAGTTGGCTTTTTCAGTGATGTTAACAAACAGCATCGGTCAAATCTCCTCACATTTACTGATCTATTAACCAAACCAACCAGACCCCTAAACAACCAACCAACTAAACAACCAAAAAACCAAACTAACAACCAAACAACCAAACAAACTAACAACCAAACAACCAAACAACCAAACAACCAACCAACCAACCAAACAACCAAACAACCAAACAACCAAACATCTTAACAACCAAACAACCAAACAACCAACCAACCAAACTAACAACCAAACAACCAAACTGACAACCAACCAACCAACCAACCAAACAACCAAACTAACAACCAACCAACCAAACAACCAAACAACCAAACAACCAAACAACCAAACAACCAAACAACCAAACAACCAAACAACCAAACAACCAACCAAACAACCAAACAACCAACCAAACAACCAAACAACCAAACAACCAAACAAACAAACAAACAAACAAACAAACAACCAAACTGACAACCAAACAACCAAACAACCAAACAACCAAACAACCAAACAACCAACCAACCAACCAACCAAACAACCAAACAACCAAACAACCAACCAACCAAACAACCAAACAACCAAACAACCAAACTAACAACCAAACAACCAAACAACCAAACAACCAAACAACCAAACTTACAACCAAACAACCAAACAACCAAACAACCAACCAACCAACCAAACAACCAAACCCCTAAACAACCAAACATCTAAACAACCAACCAACCAACCAAACCACCAAACAACCAAACAACCAAACAACAAAACAACAAAACAACCAAATATCTTAACAACCAACCAACTAACTAATCCTCGCCCTTCTCTTGTCTTCGGGATGTCTCACCCTGTGTCCCTGCAGTCCTCTGCCCCACCACCCGGACGCCAGCGCCACCACGCTGCGGCGGAGTTGTCGGGAACCCCCCGAGCCGGGGAAGGGGGGTCGCCCGGGCCGGCCCAAGACAGCGCTCTCCTCCAGGAAACAGGTTTGTGGCTCGTACCACGTTTCCCCCGGTTTCACATTAACCCCGTGTTCCGCTCTCTTCTTCCTGTTGTACATCTCGTCTTATCTCTCAGGTAATTGCGCTGCGATAGCTTCAGTCACATTTGACCCCGGTCACGTCTTCGGATGTGTCGGTGATCCGCTGAGAACACAGAGGCCATGATTCCCTCTTAAGAGCATCCGAGGAAGTGCTCTGGTTGATATGAGGCCCTGAAGGCAATCCAGATGTTTATTGCTCCTTTTGCTCAGACTGATCTGTCGAGAAGCTTTTAGTGAGAAAGCTCTCTCTCTCTCTCTCTCTCTCTCTCTCTCTCTCTCTCTCTCTCTCTCTCTCTCTCCCTCTCTCTCTCTCTCCCTCCCTCTCTACCAGGTATTTCTCTTCTGTATTATTCCTTTGCTCTTGGATATAGAAATACCGTCTCAGGCCTTTTAGTCCTGAAAGCATCAATCTTCATAAGCTCTTATCCACTCTGGAGTTTAACAAAAAGCTCTTTTTTATTCCACAGGAGATTGGTTTTATGTCCACGTTCTAAAAGTTGTGTGCTGTTTGAAAGAGTCATAGCAGAGATTCCTGTTCCCTGCAGAGGCGACACTGTGTATTAACAGAGGCCGTTAGAAGCAGACCTGTGTGGTTTGGAATTAGCACAGCGAGGATTTGGTTTCAGGGATGGTTGCTTCCCTCTGCTGTTGTTTGCAGAGACTGAGCTTCATGAAATTAGTTTGATTAGCAAATCTTCTGGTATTTTTTTTTTTTACTGGTTTATTCCAACAATCAACAGCTCTGTACCAATTGTGATCACAACATGGAAGAGTGACTCCGAACTCCAGCTTTGACTTCTGGGTAGAATCTCTCCCAAGTATAAATCTACAGCTCATTCAATAACAGACCAACACTGAGGCTTCCCGAACCTTTACTCTCATGCTTGTAATCCAACCATGAATTCAAATTTCAAATCAAATCAAATTTTATTTGTATAGCCCACATTCACAAATCACAATTCATCTCATAGGGCTTTAACATTGTGTGACATCCTCTGTCCTTAACCCTCAACAAGAGTCAGGAAAAACTACTAAAAACCCTTTTAACAGGGAAAAATATGTAGAAACCTCAGAGAGACACATGTGAGGATCCGTCTCACAGGACGACACAAGTGCAACAGATGTCAAGTGTAGGAAAACATCATTGGGATTAAAGTTTTTTAGCAGCATTGATGAGGGGAAACATGTTGAAGGATAACTTCAATACTATATGTGAAGCAGTCCTGCTGCATCATAGTCTCTGGTCAGCAGCAAGATCATGATCCAGCATCAGGATGAGATCCACTATAGTCCACAGTCATTGTCCAATTCACTATATTGTGATATAAAATAAGATAATGCTTCAGTAGTTCCACAACAGGGAATTATTTCAGTCAAGGTGAATAAAGATGTTGGTATATTTGGTGGTGTGACTCTGTTCTGGGACCTCCCTGTCTTCCCTCATGTCCTCATGTCCTCATGTGGACAGACAGGAGGCCGAGCGAGCAGCAGCTCCTGCAGGCGAAGGGACCGATCCCACAGGAGAGGCGTCTGTTAAAGCAGCTTATATATAAAGAGCCCTGCATGAGATTTATTGAACTGATTGAAGGGAATCAAGCTGCTCTGAGATCTGCTGCTATTATCTACAGTCCTCCGACCGAGGCCCGAGTTCGACTCTGTGGCTTGATTTCTATCCTGTGTCATTTTAAAAGAGACTGATCACCATAGCTCAGGTGTTCTGTGAAGCTTCATAAATACAGACTGTTTAAGAGGTGTGCACCAAACAGAAAGGGAAGGGAGGAGGGAGGGAGGGAGGGAGGAGAGGATAAAGAGATGCTGGTTAGGGATATGGGAGGAGGATGAATGTATAAGGTAGAGGGATGAGGGCAGAGAGGATGAATGTATATGGGTAAGGAGGATGAAGGGATGTAGGGATGAGAAAAAGAGGATGAATGTATAAGGGATGAGGGATGAGGTCAGAGATGGGGTAAGGAGGATGAAGGGATGAGAGTTGACAGGTGAATAAAGGAGTGGTTGAGGTGTGGCCTTGCTCCTGTTAACTTTATTTATTAAATAAATAAATAAGCATTGAGAGGATGAGAGAGGATGAAGAGATGCTGGTTAGGGATAGTAGAGGAGGATGAATGTATAAGTTATAGGGATGAGGGCAGAGAGAATGAATGTACGTGGGTAAGGAGGATGAAGGGATGAGAAAAAGAGGATGAATGTATAAGGTATAGGGATGAGGGATGAGGGCAGAGATGGGGTAAGGAGGATGAAGGGATGAGAGTTGACGGGTGAATAGAGGAGTGGTTGAGTTGTGGCCTTGCTGCTGTTCATTTATCAAATAAATAAATAAGCATTGTCAGCATCACTCCTCTTTTATATGTTCTGTTCATCTCCTGGTGGATCCCACTCCGGAGTCTGGAGTGTCTCTGAAGCCGACTCCCAGTTTCCTGTGTCAGTGTGTTCGTGTCTCTGCATGAACGCCGGCCGGCGTGCGGCTGAACTCTCGTGCGGCGGCGGCGGCGGAGTGAAGATCCTAATCTCCTGCGTTCAAGGGCGCCGTCGAGGAGCAGAGAGATTTGCATAATGTGATTTGGGATTTACGTTGAAGTGTGTGCAGATGGTTTCACTCCCTCAGTTCTTCACTCGGCTCTTCATGCTCTTTCATTCGTCTCGTGATAGGCCCGACGCGTAATCTGATGAGGGTTTGATGAACTTGTGTGTTGCTGAAGAATGGCACTTTCATGATCGGAGATTAACACAGTGTGGTGTGAGATTACTGAAAAGTTTTAGTCTCCGAGGAACCCCCCCACCTCCCCCCCGGTGAGAAGGAAGGAAGCTCGGCCAGTGTTTGGTCAAAGCATCAGAAGCTGAATGTTCGTTCTCTGGCTCAGTGTGAAGCTTCAGAAGCTTTTCTGTCTATTTTTAGCAAAAACACACAAACAAATCTGTTTTTAATGCTGTAGTGAAGTGTCGTGTATATTCAAAAACGCCACCCGCTGCATTCCGTCCCTTCATCGCCACGCACGGATGATTAGAAGGCTCTAGTCTCCGCCTCTTTTGTGTCCAATTACACGCTTTGTTGTGCAGAGATTTCACGTTTTGTGTGTGTGTTACACCTGCTGAGCCGGCTGTCACTGGTTCCCAGTCTTCACCACGGACACACAGCTTTATCTCAGGCAGCAGTTGGTCGGGAGGAGCATGATACCTGCTATCAACCTGCCACGCTTTGCTTTGCTATTTATTTATTAACATGTTCTGCTGTGGCGGAGAAAAAATCTGCTGAGCGAGAGAAGCAGCCACGCTTCAGCTGAGGTGACAGGCCTCTGTGGATGTGAGGTGGTGGAGACGTCTAAAGGATCTGCAGAGGGACGGGTGAGGAGGAGGAGGAGGACGGGGGGGGGGGGCGGTGGTACCGGCTCCTGATAAACATTAATCACCGGAGTCTCCCAGGCTGAGGAAGATAGGGCCATCACCTCATCATGCGTTTGTGTGACCTGCTGAAGATCCTGTCAGAGCGACTGCAGCATCATGAGCTGTCTTCAGAAGTGAGACCTGGGTCTGGAGATCGTCCGGTGTTGAATATCTCTGCTTGTTAATCGGTCGTGAGGCAGATTGTTAAAATGCAGCTGCTAACTTGTAATTAGACCAAGAAGCTGGTTTATTAATGTTGTTGTTTCAGGAGAATGATCATTACACAAAATGAAAGTGCACGTGTGTGAAATAAAGTGTGTTGTCATCGTTTGCCAAACTCTCCGTCTTACAAGTGCACGTGGATACGTTTTGGAAAATCTGCTCACATGTACACACACCTACACACACACATGTACACACACATGTACGCACAAACATGTACACACACCTATACACACACGTGTACACACACCTACACACACACACATGTACACACACATGTACACACACATGTACACACACCTATACACACACATGTACACACACCTACACACACATGTACACACCCCTATACACACACCTACACACATACATGTACACACACCTATACACACACCTATACAGACACATGTACACACACACATGTACACACACCTATACACAGACATGTACATACACCTAAACACACACACACATGTACACACACCTATACACAGACATGTACACACACCTATACACACACCTATACACACACATGTACACACCCCTATACAGACACATGTACACACCCCTATACACACACATGTACACACACCTATACACACACATGTACACACACCTATACACACACATGTACACACACCTATACACACACATGTACACACACCTATACACACACATGTACACACACCTATACACACACATGTACACACACCTATAAACACACCTATACACACACATGTACACACACCTATACACACACATGTACACACACCTATACACACACATGTACACACACCTATACACACACATGTACACATACCTATACACACACATGTACACACACCTATACACACACACATGTACACACACCTACACACACATGTACACACACATGTACACACACCTATACACACATATGTACACACACCTATACACACATGTAAACACCTAAACACACACACGTACATACACCTATACACACACATGTACACACACACCTATACACACACACATGTACACACACCTATACACACACATGTACACACGCCTATACACACACCTATACACATGCATGTACACACACCTATACACACACCTATACACAGACATGTACACACACCTATACAGACACATGTACACACAGCTATACACACATGTACACACACCTATACAGACACATGTACACACAGCTATACACACATGTACACACCTATACACACACACACACATGTACACACACCTATACACAGACATGTACACACACCTATACAGACACATGTACACACAGCTATACACACATGTACACACCTATACACACACACATGTACACACACCTACACACACCTATACACACACATGTACACACACCTACACACACCTATACACACACATGTACACAGACATGTACACACACCTATACACAGACATGTACACACACCTATACACACACACATGTACACAGACATGTACACACACCTATACACAGACATGTACACACACCTATATACACACCTACACACACCTATACACACACCTATACAGACACATGTACACACACCTATACACATGCATGTACACACACCTATACACACACCTATACACAGACATGTACACACACCTATACAGACACATGTACACACAGCTATACACACATGTACACACCTATACACACACACACACATGTACACACACCTATACACACACATGTACACACACCTATACACACACATGTACACACACCTATACACACACATGTACACACACCTACACACACACATGTACACACACCTATACACACACATGTACACACACCTACACACACACATGTACACACACCTATACACACACACATGTACACACACCTACACACTCTCGTGGATCATCTGCCTCGTTGACGATGACTCAGATAATCATGAAGCGATCAGGGGAGTCTTAACGATGACTCAGCTCTTATTGCTCTGGGCCGCGGCGGCTCGGCTCCGGCTCTTGGCTCCGCCTCCGGCTGCTGTCAGACGCAGATTCCATCGCTGCGGACGAACATCAACACGATTCGTCCGAGCGCCGGCTCCTCGTTAATCTGTTTCCACCAATTAACGTCATTAGAGTGAGTTATGCTAATGAGCGTCTCATTAGGAGAGGTGGTGGTTTCTACATCAGTTAATGATGAGACACCACCAGGGGACAGACGCACTTTCCCATCAATTCACACACATAATGGAGATGTTGGTAATTTGACGGTGTTTTAAAGAAGCGTTTCTCCTCTTCCTCGCCCGCAGGTGACAAAGATGTTGGCCGTGGTGGTGATCCTCTTCGCTCTGCTCTGGATGCCCTACCGGACTCTAGTTCTGATCAACTCCTTTGTGTCCACGCCGTATCTGGACGCCTGGTTCCTCCTGTTTTGTCGGACATGCATTTACGCCAACAGCGCCATCAACCCGGTGATTTACAACGTCATGTCTCAGAAGTTCCGCTCGGCGTTCCGCGGCCTCTACCGGTGCCAGCGGCCGGAAGGAATCCAGAGGACGCTGTCCACGATCCAGCCCGGCCTCAGCACCCGGGACCGGAGGACATCCCACGCCAACAGCAGAGGAACCAATGAAAAGACAAAGATGACCACCACTGATTTGACTACCAAGCAGAATGGAAGCAGCCACCAGGAGGCGCTCAGCGGCGAGAAGGCAAAGCTCGAGTCCGACGTCCCAGCTGCTACGTTCAGATTCTGTGTGCGTCCTTCGGAGACGTCTCCAGCTGGAGATAAAGACGAGGATCATCTTTCCTCAGAGGATGCTCACGGGAACGCTGCAGGCAAACAGACACCAGACTAACTGGAAAACATGTAAATATTCCCAGTTCACCATTTTGTGGGAAATGTAGATTTTATCACATGACGACAAGAGAGAGAGAAGAAACCCGTGAGAGTTTCTTATTTCATGATTTAAAAATGGTGGATTCCAGCCATGATCATAAACAACAACACAAACAACGTAGACACAATAATTCACCTTGGCCAAAAAAACCTTTTTAATGTCTTTGTCGAAACATGGAAAAGAGTTTATTTAAAATATTTACCAATAATATAGATTTACCAGTATGTACAGAGCTCATGAATTAGTTTATTTAATACACGTCCAGTAATCGGCTCAATCCAACATTTACATTTGATGTTACATAAGGTCTTTTTGCATCAGAGAATAATTTCCAGTCATGCTCATGTTTTCTGATCAGTCATCTGTGATTTAAAGCAGAAACAAACAGTCAATGAAGGGAATTTAAATACGAGTTTAATACTTGGAAACACACTTTATGTCACAGTCTCAAAACAGAACATTAGAGGGTGTAAACATTTTACAGTAATAACACAGATTCATGATTATCAACCTGAACATGTTTCCTCTCCAGTGACACGTTGGTCCTGGATTATGAAGATTTTCTGTTTCCACAACAGGATTATTTAAACAAACAGAGCAACACAGACATTAACAGAACAAATATGAGACATTATGATGCATCTGTTGGAGAAAATACTAAATAAAATGTCCTTATAAAGATATGTTGAACTATCCACATAGCTATTATACACCAATTTATACGTATGCAGTATATTCTATAATCACAATCAGCATTCAGTACAACACACAGATCATTTATTCAATTATATATAAATACATATAGAGTCGTAAATGGTGTGAAAACCACAGAGACGTGTTTCATTGTTTGTGTTAATAAACCTGTGATCTGATGGTTCCATATGTTTTCAGATGAACAGGAATAACAGTCTTTAGTTCATTAACAGCAGGTTATCCACTGTAGAATATGACAGAGACATCTATTAATAGCATATGTACCAAATACATCATGGTCGGAGATGATTAACCATATAAAATACTATGTACCCTGTAAAATACTGCATTAAGGTAAATATTTAAACTTGACAATCACTTTATTTTCTATTCATCTTAGAGACGACTTTTATTTTGGGTATTATGGCCAAGAACATTTTGGCGAATTTGAGAATGAGGTGATGATACTACGATAATAAAGTCATTATATTATGAGAATCAATTATTCTCTTAATATTTCGACTACATTCTTGAATTCTCAGTTTTGTTTTCCTTTAATAATAATGATAATAATGACCTGACTTTATTTCCATGGCAACTCACAAACAAACTTCTTTACAAAAACAAATAGGAACAAGAAAACAAAAGACAAGAAGCAAATGAAGACAATGTCTTTTAAAATCTATTCAGATGCTCGGTTGAATCTGGATAGTGACAGTCAGAAGAGACACATTAGTTACTAATGAATATTATCACGAATTATACATTTTATATAAAGTGACAATATTTCTGGTTGGTTCTGTCTCTGGACCAGAGGAGACGAATGATATTAATTTATTCAGATGTGTGTTGAATATGTTTGTTTCCTTATCTTAACTCATGATATGTTAAAACGTGAGAGACACTGACAGAGATTTAATTTAATTTAATTTAATTTAATAATTTCTGTAGATAATAAATTAAAAAAGCTTCAAAAGGACAGTTCAGGAAGCAACTTTCTCTGATTATTATTAAACTTACATGTGGACATATATGTTCTGATACATGGATCCAACCGGTGTCATACTGAATATCACACCAGGTTCTGTGGAACTGGAAGCAAATAATGATTTGAATCTTATAGTCAACTGAATGTCTAATATTTTGAAAATATATAAAAAAAATTAAACATCCAATTTCCCAGTTTTAAATGTATAATTTCTGAAATGTTGGTTCCATCTCTTATAACCATATTCCACTGTTGTGGATTCAGATTTAGAAATGAATGAAACAGAGAGATATTCAGTTTATTATAGATTCAAACCTTCATGTAAATTAATTGCTTCCATTAACTGTCCCATGAGTCAACGTTCCCTTTATCGGAGGAAGACACTGACCCGGTGTTAGCTCACACGTCGGAACTTTATCGTAGCTACGCACGACTGCGTATTCACTGTGTTGGTTGATATTAACTTCCTGGTTTTATTGTGATCAAGTGAATGTAAATAGCTTTTGTCCTTTAAACCGAATCAGTACGAGATACATTTTTGTAAATTATCAAATTATTAAATCAAAGCAGCAGAACACACGACATTCAAACATGGCCGACACATTCCTTTTCCTTTCTCTTTTCTTATAGTTGCTCTAGCTGATGGTAACGTGCTGTAGTTGATATGTAAGTTGTGTTTTTCTGGTTTTCCTCGATGCGCTGCACGTGCACACTGATCCTAACAACCTTTTTCTGTTGTTGACAGTATTAACAAGATATTTGAGCTATTTCAAAATGTGTTGTTTAAATATGTTCATGCATGCAGCCGTGCTGATGGGTCATTCAAATAAATGGCCTTAAATATTTGCAGCCATAAAGAAGTTAAAGCTGCTTTAAATGATTTTTGGGGTCCGTGAAGGTGCAATGCAAACAAACTGTAAATAAAACAATAACGTACTGAGCATCCAACTGGTTTCACATCCAACTGGTTTCACATCCAACTGGTTTCACACATTTCCAACGATAAACCTCCGGCATCACAAACATCGCTGCTCCAATCAGCAGATGCCAGTAGCTTAAGGGAATTTGCCGCATTTTGAGAAAACATGAGTGAAAGCAGCAGCTGTTTCCCCAAACCTTCCAAAGCACAATGTTATCATTTTGAAAGTACATTTATTAAAAAATGTTCTAAGTGAAAATAGATTCTGAAGGTGGAATCGACAAACTTCTTCTGCTTTTCTCATCGTTCCCACAATTTGTTCCAATTGCTGCTGAACCACTGTCCCTCAGATTCATGGTATACATCATGGTATACATCATGGTATGCATCATGGTATATGATCTATCATTGTATACATCATGGTATACATCATGGTATATTATCTATCATTGTATACATCATGGTATACATCATGGTATACATCATGGTATATGATCTATCATTGTATACATCATGGTATACATCATGGTATATGATCTATCATTGTATACATCATGGTATACATCATGGTATATGATCTATCATTGTATACATCATGGTATATGATCTATCATGGTATACATCATGGTATACATCATGGTATACATCATGGTATACATCATGGTATATGATCTATCATGGTATACATCTTTGTATACATCATGGTATATGATCTATCATGGTATACATCATGGTATATGATCTATCATTGTATACATCATGGTATATGATCTATCATGGTATACATCATGGTATACATCATGGTATACATCATGGTATATGATTTATCATGGTATACATCATGGTATACATCATGGTATATGATCTATCATTGTATACATCATGGTATATGATCTATCATGGTATACATCATGGTATATGATCTATCATTGTATACATCATGGTATATGATCTATCATTGTATACATCATGGTATATGATCTATCATGGTATACATCATGGTATATGATCTATCATGGTATACATCATGGTATATGATCTATCATGGTATACATCATGGTATACATCATGGTATACATCATGGTATACATCATGGTTTATGATCTATCATTCTATACATCATGGTATACATCATGGTATAGACTGGGGCTGCAGGGTGGAAAATGTTCTCTTTTATTTTCTTATATTGATGTAATAATCTTTAAATGGTGTTGTTTGGTAATAAATTGTTTACAAATCATTGTATTATAATTTAAAAAAAAATATTTGTAACCTTATGTGTAATACGACAGAGTATCAGGGAGATCTTGAGAATAAAGTCATAATATTACAAGAATGAAGTCGTAATATAGAAAAAACTAATTTCATTTTTTGGAAGAACTATGAAACTCGTTTGAAATATCAAAGATTAAATACATTTAGTTATTTATGAAGCTTAAAGTTAAGTTTATAGTAACAAGGTTTTATTCAAATGAACCTACTATTTAATTATCATAGATTAGGAATATTCTTTTGCAATTTTAGGACTTTATTCTGAAAATCTTTGTTCCCCTGAAGTGGTTGTTGATGTTACGTCTGTATGCATGATGTGTGTGTGTGTGTGTGTGTGTGTGTGCGTGTGTGTTTGTGTGTGTATGATAGAGAAAAACACACAAAGCAGAGAATACAACTAAGTTTTACAGCCAATATTTTAGTTTTTCTTGGTGGTTCTCAAACCTCTGATGGTTTCTCACAGAGTGAAACTAGTGGGATGAGAATTTTTAATTGTTTCCAGAGAATCCACAGACGCCAGAGTGACTCACTCACGTCTGTTCTCTGCACACTTTGACATGAAGGCCGTCTGTTTCCATTTATGTCTTTTGCACTGATAGTGGCGTTGTAGAACTGCCTTGGCCAGGTGTGTGTGTGTGTGTATGTGTGTGTGCGTGTGTGTGTGTGACTGTGAGTTTATCTCTGCCTTTCTTTAGCCCTGGAGAGCTGCTGGTTTGTGGTTTTAACGTGTTGTGATCACAGATTATCTAATGTACAGATTTTAAAAAGTGTCTTTCTCTCGTGTTGTTTTCAGAAACATGATGTTTGATTCTGTGTTCTGTGTTTATTTGTTCAGTGTCGGTGGTTTTTCTTTCAGTGATTTAACAAAAGTCAATAAAAAAACAATTTCGCATGTTGAATCTTCACTGAGTCTTTTCACTGTTTGCAGTACTATGGTGACAACTTGTACTAGGACTGTAGTAATCTGTGATAATGTAGAAGGTAAATATTATACAGAGCCAGAACAATTTGGACTTTTAAGAACATACGTTGATACTGATATAAGGGAGTTTAAATTTCTGATATCAATACATTGGACGGTTTATAGATTTAGGTTTAATTACGTAAAAATCGGCAATATTCTGGATTATATCATAGTAAATTGACTTTTATTGAGAAAACCCAAATACAACAAAATATATAGAGCTTGAATTAGGAAATGAACATATTATTGAGTAAAATAAAAACTATAAAACCAATATATCGGCCAAACACCACAGGTCAGGCTCTAATATTGTTTATATATTATGGTAAGGTCCATGAACTCTGTCATCATCTGACTGTCAGTACAATGTGTGTAGAAATACACATAAATATTATCATTCATTAGTATGAGTCATGAGTATGTTTTATTCATTAAACTGTATCTGAGTCACTGCTCAGGAACCACAGACGTTACTAAAATCCACCAACACTGAAATCACAAGGAAAAAATTAAAAATATAAAACCACATATAATAAACTCTAGTTTCTACTGTCCTACTTCAAAACGTGTGAGAGCTGAATGTGATTCACAGAGGAAAACACTTCGCCCCAATCCCATAACTGTCAGTGTGTGCGTGTGTGTGTGTGTGTGTGTGTGTGTGTGTGTGTGTGTGTGTGTGTGTGTGTGTGTGTGTGTGTGTGTGTGTGTGTTGTACTCTCGGCAGATCGAGGTTAGACTTCAGCTTCTGACGCGTCTTCCTGGGGACGCTTCTTGTCTCTGGTGAGAACGAGTGTCTGGCGGCTTCATGTGCAGCGGAGCAGTCGCCCGTCAGTCTGCGACCTCTGACCTCCGTCCTGTCTCGTGTCTTCTGCTGCAGAGAGTCTCTAGTTTTTAAAAACTATGTATTTTTTATGTAAGTGTCAAACTGATGTGGTGATAAAACACTGAAGCTGATCCTTCGCAGCTGTTTCATACAGGTCTTCTTCAGCCCTGCAGATTCATGGATATAGATTCTTTCCCTTTGTGGAAATTCAAAGTTCCACATTTCACTGGAACCTTCATCTAACCTTTGTTTACAGTTTACAACAGACACAGAACTAGTTCAGAACTTCTGTAACTAGTGGATATGTTCTGGTTCAATATCTTCTCATCAACATTATAAATATTGTGTTGATGTTCTCAGCTACAAGTATCAATGAGACAAACTGCAATTTGTTAATATGGGCTATACAAATCATAAAGTGATAGATTGATAGATAGATTGATTGATTGATTAATTGATTGATGCCGTTCATCCATGTTCATGTGATGGATGTTTCCAGGTGTGTAGACAGAGACAGTTTTCAAATTAAAACAAAGTGTGGACGAGGCCTTTATACAGTCTTGTCACTGAATGTTCGTCCTGTTGCTTTTGTTTCCACTTGTCCAGTGAACTTCTTTGTCCTCAAAATGTGTCTTTTACGTTTTAATTTACTTTCCTGCTTCACATCCCGGTTGTTGCATCATTACATCTTCTCCTTTGTCTCTGAAACTTCTCTGGTTCCCTCTGTGTGAATATCACTGATCACTGACTCGGATGGATCTGAGAACACTGATCTCTCTTGTTGTTGATCTGCTGAAGCAGCCGCTCCACTCGGCCTCTGACTCACAGGACGACAGCTGCTTTACCAACAGGAGAAAAGAAGGAAATGTAAAATTATTCCATCACATTAATTAGTAAAGCAACACTCGACCAGTAGAGTGTGTTTTTACCATTCATGTAAATTCCTGGTAAACTTTATGTTGTGAAACATTAACTGGTTGGATTTACAATTTAAATTAGCAACCAGGACAAATTAGCATAAGACACTGAGCAGGTGAAGAGGCCTCTTCAGAGCCAGAGCCGTGGAGACCACAGCAGCTTTGAACTTGGGACTCACGGACGCTCTGTTTACTGCGACATGCACACGTGTTGTGTAACTGTGTGTAGTGGAAGTGTTCAAAAGTGTTAAATGGATTAGAAATGATTAACTGGGATCTGAGAGAATATCATGCATGTCTTGAAATGTTGTTTATTGATTATTATGAGCTTTGGGATCAAGATTTTTTGGATAGTATAAGGAAGTGGAGACCCCGTCTGTCAGCTGAGAGAGAGTGAGTGTGTGAGTGTGTGTGTGTGATTGTACTTCTATCTTAGTGGGGACCGTTATACAAAGTGAGGACATTTAGGCCGGTCCCCACTTTGTCCTCTCGAGGCTGTTTATATGCTTCTCTCAAAGTTTCAGAGAGGTCCTCAGGAAGATCTAAAACCAAGAAAATAATTGCTTCAACACGCGTGTGTCTTGAAATTGAATACACACACTTTCGCTCTCTACTGCCCCTGGTGGTTGTACGGATGATACAAGGATCTTTTTAATAAAAATAATCTTGGTGATGCTTACAAACTGGCCCCCTACTAAATTCTACACACTGAACCTTTAAAGTAGCTGGAATATTATCTGAAGTAAGTACATGAGAATCATTTTGTGTGTGTGTGTATTTAAAGTAGTTGGGTTATTAGAGTAATGTCCTGGATAAGACAAAAACTACCGGACAGATCTCCATGAAACTTGGTGGAAGGACGATGGGTCAAGGAAGAAGAATTGAACTCTGGTGCAGATCCGGATCTCATCAACTTTGTTTTCCATGTAACTCTTCAGAGTGGTCGGACTGCATTTGTCCAAGTGACTGAAATCACAAGTATATAAAATAACAGGTAAAACACAGTCCCATCGCAACTTCACATTGAAAGAGACAAAGTTGAATGAATTTCAGTAATTTACATACGTCTGCTCTCAAAATCTGTAAAACAACTGTAAAGTAAGATGAAGAAATAAAAGACCATTGTGTTTTGAAGAGGAATAAAAGTAAAAACAGTTTAACCTGAATTCTCTCCTAGTTAGAACAGAACTCACTTTGTCTGCTGAGCCGTTGATCCAGTGGAACAAAGTTGTCGTAAAGTTAATTGGCTTTGATCTGCTTCTAAGGGTGAGACCAAAGAACTGTTGTCTTTGGTTTGTGACCTGGACTGAAACATCAGAGCACTGTGTGAAGTCTACAGGTTAATTCTATATGACTTTAACTGACACACGATTCAAAACAACACTTATTATCACATATTTCATGTCAAACTAATGTCAATGCAATTTAAACTCAAACTCAAACTTTGTCCGTCAAATACTCGGATGACTCTGTAATACTAAGTTAAATCTTCATATATCAGCAAACTCATTTTACAGTTCTCAGGTCACTTGATTGATATTTTTAAAAGTAATAACCACATTTATGATAACATTTTTATAATAATTTGGTAATAAAATAGAAATAAACACAAATACTGTGTATTTAATGGATATCTATATATATATAAACACATATATGTTGACACAAATTGAGTCAAGGACACAGGAGTCATGAGGAAGCTCCGTGTTCCAGCTGAGACGTTCAGGGTGAAGACGGATGATTTCCACTCAGATGAATCTCCAACATTACAGGTGGCAGCATCGTTCATGTATAATTCATGTGCAGTATATATGCTACATGACTATGAATATTACATGATGCTGTGTGTGTGTGGCAGGCTCAATTTCTCACTCCAGGGAAAACATTCACATTTATCAGCAGGTTTACACAGAAACAAGTGAACAGATTTCTGTGAAACTCGGAGGAGAAAGAGGTCCGAGGTGGATCTGCACAAAGGGGCGGAGCCAGAGTTTTCTCTAACGCTGCGACATGTGATGTTTTTTAGACGAGAATAATTAAAAGTAAATCAAACATATGTTGGTGGACTGATTTCTGAGCGTGTGTAATTTGGTGCAGCTTGATTTATGCTAAGTGGATTATAAAATTCACTTAACATAAATGCAAAACACGTAAATTAAATATAAGGCATATATGTGGGGTGCAGGATTGAATATTAATTGATTTAAAATAGTAATAGGGATTATAATAGGACTTTATATCCCATCTGACTTGTGAAGGACTCAGGATCCAAAGGAAGCGGTGGAAAGTCTGTCCTCCGTGTCCTCACCTCAGATAACAACAATGGAATGAATCTGTTTTTCCTTCCAGAGGCCCAGAGGTTTTATTTTAATTTGTTTTTAAAAACCTTCTCACACAGACCTGCTCAGTGTTGCTTCTGCATCCTAATGATGAGAGGATGCACATGCTGAAGTTTTAATGACTGAGTTGCTCTGTGCAGCCGCCACACAGAGCGCTGCATTCATGAACTACACAAACGCAGCAGGGGAAACAAACCAGCGTGACTCACTGTGGAAACACAACCTGTGGATACACAACCTGTGGCTCCACAGTGAGTCAGGCTTATTAAACCTTCTTCACCAGAGAGCATTTCTCAATGTGTCGCCCCCCCCGTCACTCGCCCTCGCTGCAGAGGTGTGTGGAGGAGGAAGGGTTCTCTTCTCTTTCCTCAATATCTTCACCCTCCTGTTGACCTCACAAATCTGAGATGAGAGATGGCAACACCCGAGAGGAGGAGGAGGAGGAGGAGGAGGAGGAGGAGGAGGAGGAGGAAGAGGAGGAGTACGCACAAAGTTTTACTCAAATACTCCACAAACAGACGTACAGTGACTGTGTCAGCTGTCATCTCAACCTTTACTTATACTTTAAGTTTGGATAATTAGAGATAGAGATGGATGGAGCAATAATTGCTGTAATAATAGTTTAGTAGTGTATATATTTTGATCTTTCTTTTTTATTGTTGCTTCGGCACTGTTATTTAAATTCTGTTTTTCTCTTTTTTGCTGTAACAAGTGAATTTCCCCGTTGTGTGGATAAATAAATAAATCTAATCTAATCTAATCTAATTACCACGTTTTCATTTGAAGTTGCATCAACTCTTCTTCAGACACGTGAGACGTCCGCACGGCTCTGAGGTTTCAGAGACGCTGAAACTGAGACGTCTGGAAACTCTGTCGGTTCTGTTTTAGTTTGAAAACTCCCAGGGCTGCGTTTTAGTCTGGACGGAAAGAAACAGACGTAAACAGGACGTACGTAAATCCCTTCATTACAATGTGAAACCAGTCAGATCCGATGGAAACACTGGAACAGACACATGAAGTCTGGTTCAGACTCTCACATCAGCTAACGTTGTTAATTTTCATGTGTTTTAACCTGTTTAGCAGCACTGGCTCACGGTTACCGCTAGGTACTAATGCAACATATCATTAGAAAGCTAAGATTCTTCCGATTCGACTGATGTAAACCATTTCAAGATCCGATCACCACAGCCGGTACAATTAACGTCTCAGTCAAGACACTAACACAAAAAAAGCAATCACAAAGTCACTCACCTAAGAAGCATCATATTAATCCACAGATCGATAACATTCCAACTGATAACAGTCTTGGTACAAAGGTCCAGACGATCCAATCCAGTAACACAATCAGTCCAAAACACACTATTACATCAAAGAATAGCCACAGTCAGCTGTTGCGTAATCTCAGCGCAGCCAGCATCAAGATGTAAACAACATGAAAGATGTTTATTTGTATAAATTTTAAACCATATGACCGGTTTTGCCTCCTTTATATAAAAGTATGATTTTGAGTGTAAAAGTCGCCTTTTTAGCCTAGTTGGTTACCATAGTTCCAAATGGCCTTTGTGGAAAACGCCTAGACATGCCCTTAGGAAAAAATCTGTGAAATAATCATTTTCTGTGGTATTGTTATCACATTTGAACCACGGCTAGTCAAGGCTTCATGCTCGGGTCCCAGTGAGTTTTCCAGCTCATAAGTCTCAGCTAGAGTCATCTGCAGGCATCTGTTTAACAAAAAATATTCAGGCGGAAATAAAAACCTTCTACTTCACTGTGTTCCAACTGCTATTACTGAATGTCAGTAGCACTTAGACTGATTCTGACTGTTGGGGGGGGGGGAAAGTTCAGAATGTTACCTTTCAAAAGAGACCAAGATCATGCTTATACTCCAAATGGTTCAAGAACAGCTTTCAATTGACTTTCGGTTCTCCTCAGACAGGCGTTTTAGGCGAATCTCACGTTGAACTGATCTCGTCTGGAATCCAGCCTGAAGGAGTTCTGTCTGTCTGTGTTTCCTCTGATCAGATCATCTGTCGGACACAACCAGTCACAAACCTGAGGAGCTAACGAGGTCCTGGAGTCGCTCTGTGAGACGAACAGAGGACCAAATAAATCCTGCCAGCTCGAGTCGTTTCCTTCTTTATTTGTGGCTCTGCATTGGGAGTGGATTGACAGCGATGGCCTCGGTTCTCGGTTTGATAAGATTATGTGAAACTTCGTTGAACCTCCAGGGAAACGGTTCTGCTGCAGGAACGATCAACGCAGGAGGAGAAACAGCAACATGGAGGAAAGCAGAGCAACAGTAGAAAAACCAAAGGGAGTTAACTACTCGTACAATTCTGTGTTACATCAACACACATAACAGTATATTGCATATTGCACATCCACATTTCTCTCCTGTTTTGCATTTTACTTTTTATATCTTGTATATATCTGTTTTGCATTTGACTCTTTATTTAACTTTTTATATCTTGTATATATTTTTGTTTTGTTTTATATACAGTTATTTCTTTCTTATGTGAAGCACTTATTGTGTTTTTATGCTTCATGTTAAATGTATGCACCTATTTACCAAAGAAAATTCCAGGTAGGTGTAAACCTACTTGGCAATAAATCCTTTCTGATTCTGATTCTGATTCTGATGTTGGGTTTAAAGAAGCAGACGTCTTTCTAATACACACAAATTTATTCTGGCAGTTGGGATGTTATACAGACATAAACGGACAAGAAATTATAACTTCTTTCGTCTGTTCATTATGATTCTTTATAATAACATATTTCCTCTATACACAGACGTTGACCTTTTGCTTTGTTGTCGTTGGCAGTGAACTTATCTTTGACTTTAGAAAACCAGTCGGTTAATTAGGATTAAAGTGAGAAGACGTTGTTCAGGTTGAAATGGTTTGTGTTTCATTAAAGACTCGACGAGGAGCTGAGGGAGTTTCATGTTGTCCAGGTCTCCTGCTGCTTTCTGATAACAGCTGTTACTGGAGCTAAAGGAACAATATTTTCTGTGCAAAGCAGTAAAATCCTGCTTGAGAAGTCAAAAGATGTTTGTAATTTTTAATTCATGATGTTGTTTTCTCATCATTTCACACATGGACAGAACTCTACAGATGTTTGTGTGAATGCTTCTGACTTTCTGTGGAGTTTTCCCCCAAATTCTTTAGAGTTTTAGTTGATTCATTGATTTATATAAAAAGGTATCATATATTCCCAAGTTAAGATACAAAGTTTGAATGTGATGAATCATGTAGATTTATTAAGAAGAAATCAACTACAGCTAATGAAGGCACAATTATCTTATTATTGCCTCTTGGAAATGATTCTTACTCAATATTTGAGATAAAAAGAATGAGCAATCAATTCTTAAATATTAAATCTTAAAAGGAACAAACATTTTTACTGAATTGGATCCAAGCCAGTGATCATGTTGTGAAGTGACAAAGAACATTCTTCCTCCTAAATACTAATAATGGTGATTCATGTTAAAGATAATGAGCTGCAGAATTTCCAGCGTCCCTCAAACCTCAGATCCACACAAACAAGCTGTTTTCTCACAGCACAGATTCTAATTGGACTTCTGGATTTCTCAGCTCTTACTTCGCTCGTTCATTAGGATCAGAAAGAACAAGAATAACCAAGACAAGGTTCAAATGTGACGGTTACGATCGTCGGAGGTCGTCTTCTTTTTCAGAGCAAACATGAATCTCGAAGAAAAACCCACTCCCTACCGACGCCTCCTGTAGATCACCAAGCAACCAGGCAGCCGACGACCGGGAGGAGGAGAGTCTCCCGATCTCCACATCAGGAGGAGGAGGAGGAGGAGGAGGAGGAGGAGGAGGAGGAGGAGGAGGAGGAGGAGGAGGAGGAGGAGGAGGAGGAGGAGGAGAGTCTCTGATTCCTCCCCTGTGCTATCAGCGGCTGGCAGACAGAGCTCCGAGGATGAAGCCACAGATGAGCACAGATAATATTGATGTTATTAATATGTGCAGGTCTCTGGGCAACTGTTAAAATGTGAAAAGCTACATTTCTAAACAATAAATAAATAAAAATGTTCCGTGCACACATGAACTCCTGCTCTGCTGCTGTAAAGTGATGGAGAGGAGGAGAGTGTCGACAGAGAGATGTTCCCAAGCAACACGAGTAAAAACCAAGGTTCTCTGAGGAAGATAAACTCCACAGCAGCAAGTGGCTTATGCATCACTTCAGTTTCCCTATGAATCATAAAATATGATAGAAGGTGTTTGAGTTTAAGTCTTGATAACATCTTGTTGTTTAATTGGCTCATTAATAAACATCTCTCCCCCACATACGGGTGAGAGATCAGTGAACCGGTGAAATCTAAATCTCTGGAGCTCACCTGCGTATCAACAGCGTCTGGATCATAGACTGTTTATATAACTGGATTCAGGAGCTGCTTCCTCCGGTCGACCCAGACTGAGAAGCACATGTCGGCTGAATCCTCCATCGGCCACGTGGACCACAGACAGTCTGGTCCACATGCACACCATCAGCTGTTCGGTTGTGTGATTATATTACACATATATTCAGTGAATCATTCCAACACATTTATTGATGTTATCATGTTCAGTGCATATAAATGATGGATGATGGATCCCAGGGGCGTTGTTAGGCCTGTTTTAGGGGGGCTGAAGCGTCATTCAGCCCCCCCAAATAATTATTCGGATTTTTTTTTTAATTTAAATTATTATTATTTTTTTTTAATTAAACTATTGTTTTACACATGGACAAGTTATTTATAACTCTAACACGCTACATATGTGAGTGCTTTTCTGGTTTGTATGTTTTCTCCCCCCAGGTAGTTACAGAATCTGGCTATCTGTAGTTGTTAACGATTGTTACCTGCTTAAATTTAGGTTTACTTGAGGCAAATGAAAGGGAATATTGTAATGAGCTATGCTAACACTAAGCTAGCTAGCTAGCTATTTTGTTAGAAAATGTCTCCAGTGAGCAAGAGTGTGAACGAGCAAATTTGAAATGTAAGAAATAACTATCGACAGCTCTCTATTCTTTGCATTAATATCTATCTCTAGTATTTTAAAACAATAATATCAGTGCCTATAGAATGTTGTTGTTTATAATCAGTTAATGCTAGTGAAAACTAAATGTCATAGTGTCCCTCATAACGCTATTGTACCGGTATATCATCCAATTCATTGACCAGATGAATATAAGAAGATTTTTCAGCAGAGATCACACTCTTTCTGAGCCCGCAAACATTCAGCATATAGGGGCTAAGCCCCCCCTTTCTTTCAATCCTAGAAACGCCCCTGATGGATCCTAACTGGCGGCAGTGGACAATGACTGTGGACTATAATGGATCAGGTCTTGATGCTGGATCATGATCTTGCTGCTGACCAGAGACTATGATGCAGCAGGACTGCCTGACATATAGTATTGAAGTTGTCCTTCAACATGTTTCCCCTCATCATTGCTGCTGAAACCTTTCTCCTGATGATGTTCTCCTCTACACATCTGTGTCACTTGTGTCCGTCCTGGGAGACGGATCCTCACATGTGTCTCTCTGAGGTTTCTACGTGTCTTCACCTGTTAAAAGGGTTTTTAGTAGTTTGTCCTGACTCTTGTTGAGGGTGAAGGACAGAGGATGTCTCACCATGTTAAAGCTCTATGAGACAAACTGTGATTTGTGAATATGGAATATACAAATACAATTTAGTTGATTGATTGATTTATATAAAGCAGGTAGGATTCCACTCTGCACCACAGACTGTTTGTAAAAACCTCAGAGATCCTGCAGCTGCTGAATTAAGTTACTTGGCTGAAAATGAGTTTGGCTCAGTAGCAGAGTTGCTGATTGGTTGACTCCCCCCTCCCCCCCACACACACTTTACACCTCTCTGTCCTGTATGTAATCGTGGTCACGTGATCCGAGGGCGAGAGGGAACGATCAGTGGCCGTCGCAGCAGTGCACAGCTTAAAAACTGCAAATTACAGGTGAATAAAAGCAGGAGAGTGTTTGTGAAAGTGTCTGAACAGCAGGCGGAGGGCGAGCGAGAGCGCCGGGGAGAGAGAACGAGACAATGACTGAGTGACGGTGAGTAAATGTCACGCTTAGTTTGGCATTTCCAGTCTCCACAGGGCTGTAAGCGACACAGCCACTCAGCTCGGAGCCGACTCTCATCCCAGTCACAGGCAGTGGGAGTGAATGTGTGTGTTTCCTCCACGTAGTAATACAACGATACACTTTTACACTTTGTATTTCACTTGTGTCTGAATCAGATGGAGGCTGATAATAGGATTCAATTCACACATGATATTAAAATGTGTCTGATATACGCACAGATCTGCACCACAGACACCACCATGTCAGATGTAATGAAATCCCCTGTGGCTGCTCTGGTTGTTTTCTGGGCACAACAACGTGAGGTCACTGTGACCTTCACCTTTGACCTACGACCACCGAACGTGTAATCAGTTAATTATTGAGTCCAAGCGAAGATTTGTATAGAATTTGAAGAAATGTCCTCTCTGTGTATTTGAGATATCTTGTTCACAGGGGCAAATAGGGTGACAATATTTTGGTGGATTAAATAAAGATCACAGAAAGTAGGAAGAAGGGAAGTCGTGAGTTTAGTGAGTACAAGGCTCTTGAAAATACCCACAATTCATATTAAACTACACGTATCACACATCACAGCAATTATCATCAAATACAATATATGATAAATAACATAATAGATATTGTACGTGGTCGATTGTTATTATTTAAGAGGTTTCATTCAAGGTAACTGGACCTTTTGATTTGGTCACATCAGGAGAAACACACAGTTTGCCTCAGCTCGGTCGTGATGCTGCACAATATGAATAAAACTCATTATTATTACAAAACGTATATTCTTGTTAGTATTGAAAGTGTGTGCTGCTCTCCAGCTGCAGGTCACAGTCGCTCCATCTCTTTCCCCTCGGCTCTTTGCTCTCGGCCCAGACGAGGGTTGATAATGTGGATGAAAACACCTCGTTGAGGCCGATGGAGGCTGAAGAGGAACCGAGCTCTCGGCTCAACGCGCCCACACCGAAGTCCTCCAGCGTCCTCCAGCCGCTCGTCCTGTCATCTCGTCCCCACACTTATGTGACGGCTCCAGCGAGCGAGTATTGACATGGAAATTGCAGCGAAGCCACGACCGCTCCCCTTGAATTCAGAGGAGACGCCGCATGGTTCAAGCTGCCGGCTGCAGTCACAGGAACAAAAGGAGGAACAGGGTCTCTGCTGCTCGGACGCTGAAGTGGAATCTGTTTATGCAGAGATGATGACTCGTGTACTTTCATCTGACAGAGAACTACAGAGAACTAATGTACAGAACACACACAACTGTGCCGTGGAGCAGAAGTTATAATTGAATGTTCATCGATAGTTAATGATCTGACGAATGGAATCACTTGGTTTCAGCTTCACGGAGAAGAAAAGACCTCGAGCGTGAGAAGATGAGATCGACCGACTCCTGCAGACGAGGATTAACACTGAGTAACGACTGAGTTATTACAGAAACACAAAGGTGATCAACAACGTTAACACTGAGATACATATTTCAGTATATACATATAGATATGTTGTTAAAGTAGTATGCAGGCCAACAGTCATATACATATATTTGTACAAACACAAACATAAAAAGCATGTAGTTAAACTAAAGACAAAACAAATCACAACTGTATACTATTATTAAATACTATTTTCATCAGATATGTATATTTATGTTTAGGGATATAGTTGTTGTATTCTATAGAGTAAAAACTGTGTTAATATTTTAGTATTCAGTATTTACTTGCAGTGAGTCAGAGTCACTGTGATGCTGTAAAGTGGAGATTTTTATTTTTGTACTTATTTTTTTGTGAACAATCTCAAATCAATATCGTTTGTCTGCTTCAAGCATCGGCAGAGAAAATGATTCTCATGATTCTCTGAGAGGCTGAAAAGACCGGGAACATCAACCACAAGAGAGAGAGAGAGAGAGAGAGAGAGAGAGAGAGAGAGAGAGAGAGAGAGAGAGAGAGAGAGAGAGAGAGAGAGAGAGGGGAAAATCTCCCCTCAAATAACATTTGAATATTATAAATAATAAGATACAGAGACTTAATGAAGGATGTGTCAGGTGATAACGACCACACTGCCCAAGTGCATGAATATGGAAATATGGAAATGACTCGTCAGTTGATCTCCGCACGACTTCTTGTGACCTTCTGCAGAATCTATATAAAGTTGAGTGATGATTTTCATCTGCTTAGTGACAGTGAACTGGTTTGAGTCCAGTTCATCTGATTCACTTTATCAAAAACCATCGTGAAGATCCAGATTAACAAGGAACCAAACCAGCAACTGTGTTAATCCTCAGACTTTAATCTGACTGATCAGTTTTCTTCTTGTTTTTATACTTTATACTAGTTTATATTCCATTCATATTTGTGTATATTTGTATATTTATTTTATATTTCCTTCCTCTTCAGTAAATCATGGAATTCAATGGAATTTAACAACAGTATTGTGAGAACTTTGCTTTTGTCCACTTCTTAAATCCAGGTCACTCCTGTAGTTTCTATCCTCTGCTGTTCTCTAATGAGGCCGAATATAGTTTTATTTAATACACTGGTTTTAATGTCAACTGTTCCCTGTTGATAGTGAGAGTCGTTTTTTTATTTGACTCAATATCAGAGGCCCAGGTTCCCTCAAGTGGCTGTAACAGAAACAGAAGAAGAGGAGGATGAAGAGGAGGATGAAGAGGGGGATGGAGAGGGGCTTTGTGCAGCAGAGTCACACAGAGAGATTCAGAATATAGAACTTAAATATATGAATGTATAAGACAGATCACAAACTTCTGTCTCACAGGAAAAAATACCTAAAAGATGTGTATTTATGTGCATTTTTTATTTAAAGAAAATATTTGTTCGTCTTAGTATTTTCTTCTTATTTATTGTTATCCATAAATAAAGTTTACAGTTAAACTATAAAACATCAATTCTTTGTGGGGTTGATAATGACATCTTAGGAATCATGGTTTTTAATTATTATAATCATAATAATAACTTTATCTGTATAGCACTTATCTAAACAGTAGGTTTTATTATCACAATGGGAGGTCATGCTTACATTTATATTAAATATTAAATATATATATATACATTCTTGAACATACATCAGTTAGACAAGGATGACCTTAAATGACAGAGGCCATGTAAAATATTATTCATCCTGCTAACATGGAGGCGGGGTTTATGACCTATTCTACAACCAGCCACCAGGGGGCGATCAAGATGAGCTGTCATATCGTCCATCTTTATTTACAGTCTTTGTTCTGTACGTACTTGGTTTCACGGATTTAATTGATTAACTGAGACTCAGACGATGGATTAATTAAAGAATAAATCACTCACTGCTGCAAACACACAGACAAACAAAATAAATGTTAATTTCAACCAAACTGTTTCTGAAGACTTTTTAAAGCTGTGACTTTTTAAAGCTGCAGAAGAAGAAGAAGAAGCCTTGTTACAGCTCAGAAGGAAACCGGCCTTTTCATGCTCTGCTCGCTGTGCTGAAGCTTTTAAGTTCCTCTCTGAAGGTTGTCTTTGATTTGTTCTCTCCACCGAGCTTTTTCCTTCTCCACCTCAAACCGCACGACTTCACAGAAAGTGCTTTTTACCGCGGCAACTAAAAACAAATGGATTTCCGTGTCCATCATTCAGGGGAACAAAGCCGGCGTCTCCCAGACAATTAGAGGAAAGAAGCAGAGAGAGGGGAAGTGCTGATGTTCTCAGAAGAGGACGAACGTCTTTCTTCTCTACACCCGCTGAACTCAGTGGTCATTTTGTCAACCACACATACATATATATACATTTCCTTATGAAAACACATTTAAATTCACTAGATCTTTATTTATTTATTTGAATTTTCATCAAATTAGACTCATTAATATAAATATCAGCCGGATCTGTTGAGTCACACTCAGATGGTTTCGAGTTGTCTGTTTGTCGGTTCCATTGTTGTGAAAACAATATCTCACGAACGCCTCCAGGGAAATCCTTCAAATTCAGTACAAACTTTCAGTCGGACTCAAAGATGAACTGTGATGTCTTGTTCTTGTAAATCATCAGGAGCATCTATCAATTTACTGATTCAGTCTCTAATCCACACTAATGTTCTCCATCTTTTATCTTTTTTTTTTAAAACATATATTTATTGGTTTAATACAGTTTTATACATTTACATGAATTTACATACATATACATGAACCTTCCCCAATCTGAACATATGGCAGCATAAAATGTCAGTACATAATACAAATATCGAATAAAAGTTATGATTTAAAGATCAATTCAAGGACAAAAAATTACAATTTAAAAGATGTTTAAACTGAATTAAAACTAAATTAAATATATATGTCTCCATCTTTTATCTACTATAAAAAGGAAAGTGAAGATCTGCTCTGTTCTGTTCAGTTTCTCTTTCTTCTGCACCGACCACCGAGTCTTTCTTCTGATCCAACACCAGCTGTGAACCAGACGATGGTCCGAACAACTGCTCAGCGCCGTTCACACATTCTGAGAGTTCGTCAGCGCCGCCCACGCGTCTGACTCACGCCTCATCGGACTCGGAGCCAGCGCCTCTGAAAACAGCAGAATGACTTCGAGATGATCTGTTATTTTTGGACTTTAGATATTTGATGTTTGAGGAGGCAGCCGGAGTTCAAGGGGAAAGATGATGTGTTGATTTGTTTAACTTCAGCCTTTTGAACCTCACACCACACGACAGCCGTGGGTTAGTTCACAGAATAATCAGAACCAAAGAAAGATAAAGACGACTCGTCTCCAGTTCCTCACACGATCCAAACGCATCAAGGTTCCACCGAGACATGAAGTCAAGTCTGAGTCAGTCTCACCTGTCAATCAAAGAACTACAGAAAATGTCAGAAAACATCTTTGAGAAAAATGTATTTGTACTCTTATCTTTCAGTTTGGTCCATGTCCCATCTGCTAACATGGAGGAGGCAGGGTTTATGACCTGTACCGCAGAGAGCCACCAGGGGGAGACCGAGACGCTTTGGCTTCACTTTTCACGTCGTCCATCTTTGTTACAGTCAGATCAGCTGAGGCTGAATCCTTCGCTGATTAGTCTCAAACTGAAATGAGACGATGAGGTCGACAGAGTTTTTCCCGTGATGAGCATCATTAGCTCGTTCGGCCCTTATTGCTGTTGCCTGGCAACAGAGCTGAGGATGGACGTGACAGCTGCTCTGTTGAAGCCTGATACTCGAGCATCGGACTTCTCGTCACTTAACATCACAACGTCTCAAGCGGTTCTTCATCGGAGCTCAGTGAATCCTGGGATGTTCCGGGTCGGGACGGATCCGCCCGGCCGAGTTTTTGTTTCCCGAGGACGACAGAACGCTAGCGGCGCCGCGGTGACCCGATCAAAGTTAGAGTCCCGCCTCTGAAGGATGAAGCGCCTGAACTGAGACACAGCTCATGATGGAGCGATCCTTCATGAGGCCGCTGGAAGAGAAACGATTAATGATCTCTGCTAGATTATGATTTGTGACTGATGCGTCTCATTAACTTTCATTTAAATAACAAGACGAAAACAACAATTAAACAAGTTCTCAAAGGTCTCAGACTGATTTCATGAGTTCAATTTGGACGTTTTCGTCTCGGCCTCACAGTCATTTCTCTTTTTATTCCCCCTTTACACGGTTGCCATGGAGCACATGAAGGAATTACACCGAGCTCGGAGTCTTTTCATCCTTCAGCCGACGTGATGTATAATCACCGGTGTCTC
>NC_083643.1:1843762-1873762 GCF_963576545.1 Limanda limanda | reverse complement strand
TGAAATGTGACAGTGACACAAAGTGCAGATCAACACTCTGTGGATATTTAAACCTGATCCAAGGCCCGACAGGTCCCATGAGCCAATCAGCTGAGAGCAGCTCCATCAATATCCAGGATTTTTTAAATGAAGCTCCATGACTGATGCTTTCACCTCCGTCCAGGTGTTGGTTTGTATGTTAGAAATCGACTCAAGTTTTAGTAATTTCCTTGATTTCTCAGAGAAAAACTCCTGGAGTCCTGATCTCTGAGTGTGAACCTGGTGAAGTCCGTCCTCCTATAAGTGAGTATCTGTTTAACAGTTATCACACCGACCGATGCACAGGGAGGAAAACATCAACATACCTTGAATACATTTTTTTTTTAAATTACTAACAATTTTTGAAACTAACAATTTAGTAGCACTTAATTGGCACTTACTTATAGCATTTTGTAGTTTTGCTTTATTTTTGAAGAATTTGTACTTTCTTGATTCTTGTTGTTCTTGGTTTGTTCCCTCGGGGTTGAATGCACTTATTGCTTTGGATAAAAGCTTCAGCTAAATGTAATGTAATGTAACATCAATAAACCACATTTAAATTCACTAGATCCTGGTTTTTATTTGGATCTGCACCTTGTTAAACTCACTCATGGATCTCAGTGGTCGTCCAGAGAGAGGAGAGGGGACGTCACACAACACACACACCAGGCCACCTTTAGTTGACATGCGGTGTTGCTATGGCAACAGGAGCGGACCACCAAGTGCCATCAGTCCATACGGTGTGTGGGCCAAAGCTTGGACAGAACTATTGTGTGTGTGTGTGTGTGTGTGTGTGTGTGTGTGTGTGTGTGTGTGTGTGTGTGTGTGTGTGTGTGTGTGTGTGTGTGTGTGTGTTGGAAGCCATTATCACTTATGAGCTGTCCTGGCGTCCATCTTTATTTACAGCCGCTGCTCTCAGCTCCGCTCTCGTCTCAGCACAGCTTCCATCTCGACCTCCGCCTCTTCTTTCCTGAGGCGACTTGTGTACGTTCACTGACTCCCTGTATATTTAATGAGGTGGGTCGGGGGGGCAGTCGGGTGTGTGTGTCTCTCTCCTGTCTCCTGGAAACCGCCGCTCGCTGCTTTAAACACACGTTGAGTTTTATTTCCAGCCGCTGATCAGAGAACTTGACCTGAGTTAAATATAACTGTCTCCACCCGGTGCTAGAGTCACCTCCTCCTCCTCCTGCAGGTTCTCCTCCTCCTGCAGGTTCTCCTCCTCCTCCTGCAGGTTCTCCTCCTCCTGCAGGTTCTTCTCCTCCTGCAGGTTCTCCTCCTCCTGCAGGTTCTCCTCCTCCTGCAGGTTCTCCTCCTCCTCCTGCAGGTTCTCCTCCTCCTGCAGGTTCTCCTCCTCCTGCAGGTTCTCCTTATCCTCCTGCAGGTTCTCCTCCTCCTGCAGGTTCTTCTCCTCCTGCAGGTTCTCCTCCTCCTGCAGGTTCTCCTCCTCCTGCAGGTTCTCCTCCTCCTCCTGCAGGTTCTCCTCCTCCTGCAGGTTCTCCTCCTCCTACAGGTTCTCCTCCTCCTGCAGGTTCTCCTTCTCCTCCTGCAGGTTCTCCTCCTCCTGCAGGTTCTCCTCCTCCTGCAGGTTCTCCTTCTCCTCCTGCAGGTTCTCCTCCTCTTCCTACAGGTTCTCTTCCTGGTGAGGATCTGAGTCCAGGAGCTGCTGCTGTGACCTCTCACTCTGTCACCACCATGATTAATGTGTTTCCATGGATATTCTGGCCTCAGCCGCCACTTAGTGTCACAGACGTCTTTATGTTCCTCATCAGCAGAGACGTGGTTCAACTTCTGTGAGAACCAGAGCAGACGTGGTAAAGATCCATGAAACCGATGTTGTATTCTGTGTTTTTCTCTCACGTTGTAAACGAGTCGTGTTTTATCATAAATACTTTGATCTGCTTCTCTTTTCTCTCTCAGATTTGACGTCACGCTGACATTTATGTATGCATGATATTAACATTTCACTAAAGTAACTGAGCAGCAGCTGAATCTCTGATCTGTTGTAAATAGGGTTGCAAAATTCTGGGAATATTCAAAGTTGAAAACTTTCCATGGGAATTAACGGGAACATACGGGAATTAACGGGAATAAATGGGAATATACGGGAATAAACGGGAATAAACTGGAAATGTTGTGGGTAATTTATACTAACTGTATTTACCTTGTCATATACAGACATAAATATAAACATTTTGTTTTGTCATAGGCTGATTTGAGCCCTGAGGAAACTTTGGGCTCTTGACTATATGCTTCTGCATCGTTGTGTCATTCTTAACATAGGTCTTTGCACAGTATTTACAAATGTACACAGCCTTTCCTTCTACATTGGATGGGGTGAAATGTCTCCACACATGAGAGAGTGCACGTGGCATTGTTCTGTAGAATAAGATGAGAAAAAAGATTGTAAAAAAACACTAATGCAATGTCAGAGATATAAATAGTTAGCCAAACAATTGGAATCGTCTGTAAACATATTTAACAATTGATGGATAAATGAATGGAAATAGTCTAGATGAACAGATGAACAATCCTCAATCAGCATGCTCATATATTTTCCCAGTAATATCATGGAAACTTACCTGACTAGTCCTTCACTCTACAGCAGGCCTCAGTAGCCCTGCTGTAGAGTGAAGCATGCTGGGAGTTATCTGTGCATGTGATGGAAGAATGCACAGTGGAGGGTTGAAACTCAACGTTCCATACATCTTTAAAATAGAGTTTTGAATGATGTTTTTATTGATCAGCGTTTAATTTGCGTATTTTTTATTTTTTTTCAAAATTCCCAAAATTCCCGAGCTAAACTTCCCATGGAAAGTTTCCGGATACTCGAAGATTCTTATGAACTTTCATCATTTTAGATTTAATATTTGGATTCAACTTTATTGTCATTGCACAGTACAAGTACTCATACAACGAATTGCAGTTTAACATGTAACAAGAAGTGCAAAAAAGGCAGTGAAACTGCACAGTATTTTGCATATTAAAGTGAAAATGTAAATAAATAAGATTTGGACAGTAAGAAATATATATGGAATATTACAGTATTCAGAGGAATTGTATGATATCAGAACGATGAATACACTATGAGCAGGATAAATATGTAAATATATATAAATATGAATACACTATAGGCGGGATAATACAGTAGTAAAAAAAGTAACAGTCTAGTGCAATTAAATTAAACACAATTTAATTAAATTCAAGATGGGAATTAAACATTTTTTGTGTTTAGTGGTTTACATTGTGACCTGTTGCAGTCGCCCCCTGGTGTTTGGCTACAGTACAGCTCATTAACCCTCCTCCTCCATGTTAGCAGGTGGGACATGAACCAGAGTGAAAAACCAAAGAAGACAAAGATAGTTTCTGTCATTTCAGGTCGTTCTTATCACTCTGATAAAGTGTTTCTGATCAGTTTGGTTTTGATTTGTTATTTGATGATATAGAAACAGCTCATGATTGACAGCTGACACTTGTTTGGTTGAGTTGTTTATCGGCATGACAACGGCTCGATTCCCTGGAACGCTATTCTGAGTCTAAATACACAAGATGGCCGTGTTTGCCTCTTTATTTACATTCCTTGGAGTCGACGTCTCTGTGATTCAAAGAGTGTCGGCCGATAAGAAGCAGCGTTAAACCCACACAGAGAAACTCCACATGGCCTCAGCCATCTGTCGGGTTCGAACCCACGACCCTCCTGCTGCGAGTCAACCGCTGCACCACCTTTACAAACCCACCGGCACCACAGACACACAAACACAGAGGAAGAACACAATTAGACAATAATCAAATCAAACACAACGTAATTTAGAATCATTTAGAAGTGTCAGAGCAGTGAAATGATCGGTGGCCTTTAGGCTGAACGCTCGTTAATAATTCACCGAGTCCTGCTGACACACAGCGAACAGCTGGTAACACACAAACCAGACAAACACACGAAGAAGAAAGAGGGAAGTTCGGTTTCACTTCAGCTGATTTAAATCACCTGAAGGTTTTTATCACTTTAATTAAGATTTAATACGATGCAATTCATCTTTAAAATGTCTAAAAACGACTTGACCTGTTTTATAATTTGTTGACTTGTGAAGACAACAACTCCCATGATGCAACACTGCTTCATGACATCATCACACCAGCTCTGTTTTGATTGACAGGCGCCTCGAGTCTCATACTTCAGGTGTAAAAAGAAAACTGATTATTTCCCTGGAGTCTAGAAGTGTGTCCGTCTGACGGAGGTTTATTAAAATGTATTTCTCATCCATATCTGACAGTGATAGAGGTTTCCCTTCGTTTCTCTTTTCATTCCATCCCCCACCCCCCCACTGAAGATGGATTAATCAGAAAACAATCAGGACAACTATCGGCGACCTGCTGTTTCCTCAGCCTGAGAGGGAATCACAGATGTTGAGATAGAAATCTCTTTTCATTACGTTCTGCAGGCGTCAGACCTTCAGGGACGTTCTCTGCTTCCTGCTCCGGAGCCACGACGGCCAAATGGAAAACTCATTTTAAAAAAACTTCCCTGAGCAGACGACTGAATGAAATGAATCCTTTAGACTCACGAGTCTCCTGCAGTGAATCGTCTGTGTGCTGAGATCTTTACATCTACACATTTCTATGAATCACAATGAAACGGTTTGAAGCATCAGATTAGAGCTGCGGCTCCGTCCTGTTCGATCTGTGTTCAGAGCGTCGAAGAGAAATCCGGACCTCAGAGATGTGAGTTTCCTCCTCTGCAGCTGCACGGTGTCAAATGCATTCTGGGAGATTTGACCGTCCACACGAGTCACGTCCTGATGCGTCCTCCAGGAGACACCGGACCAGACTACGTTCTAAGTGTCATGAAACACCGACTGTTCATTTGAATCAAACGTAATTTACTCCAAAGTTCGACTGTGAAGAACTTCATAACTTCACGTGTGTTGTTTTGGTTTCACGCTGCTGCCACGGTAACCACGACTTCACGTGGAAATAAAATACGTCTAGAGGACAAGAGTTTACAGCGACTCAGTTTATGACCTGAACAAAGACAAGTTCTCACAGTGTGTGTCTGTGTGTGTGTGTGTGTTTATTGTTGAACTGCATCTCGGACTGTTCACTGTTGACCTCATGTTCTGTCCCCTCGAACCTTCTTCCTCCTGCACACAGGATAGATGATGATGATGATGATGATGATGATGTGGTAGAGATGTTGAAAATGCCTGTGTCCTCCTGTAATACTGTATACCTCAGCAACATGTCTATATGATGTATGCTATATCATGTATGGTGGGGTGTGCAGGTATGCAATGAAGGTGTGAGTGGATATCATTATGTACTCACTTTGTTTTGTAATAGCTATTTTTGAGACAAATATGTGCGAAGTCTGTTATTAGAGTCAATTCTCAACCATATACTACTTGTTCCTGTATAAAGAAACATGTTTAATTTGCCATGTACCATCCCTAAGAAAAGTTTAATAAAAACTCAAGTTCAAAAAAAAAGAAAGAAAAGGCCTGTGTCCATGGAGACAGTGAAGAGAGCGTCTCATGAGTCTGATCCGTGAGGAGGAGCTGGACTGGAGGATGGAGGGAGAACGTTCCAACTCTTATCTATGAGCTGAGGTTTGAGAGATTCTGGACTCAAGCGGATGAGATGAGCTTCCACTGAGGTGGAGTCTGATGGATGGGGTGAGGAGTTCAGACGTCCAGAGGGAGGAGAGCCGCTGTTCCCCCGCGTCCAGCTGAGCCACGAGCTGGTTTCTGAAGCTCGATGTGGAGATTCACTGTCTCATCAGGTCGGAGAACGAGTGTGAACAAGAGAAAGTTTCCTCCTTCTCTCCCTGAGGCGTCTGTTCTCTGTGACTCTGGTGAGTGGGTTCCATCTCCTGAGAGAAGAACTGACTGAGAGTCACAACCTGTCTCAACCAGCTGCAGCTGAAGAGTGAAGCTGAACTGAGATCAGTTAGAAACACTCTGAAGTTATTAAAGAGTTCGGAGGATCTGATGCAGCAGCAGCTCCTCTGGTTCAGGAAGCAGAGGATCATGGGTAATATCCAGCGTTCAGGTGTGTTTCAGGTCAGTTTTCTGAAGGAATCATCATGTGAGGCTGAACAAACGTGAAAAATAATAAATCCCGGAGACAAATGAGATGAAAAGTCAACGTTGAGCTTCGGTCTCGTCGTGAATCTGAATGTTAACGACTGCATTAAGGAAATTAAAAAGTCTGTTCCGTCGTCTTAAAGGATTAAAAGTCTCATCTCTCTGCAGGATTTAGAAAAACTGGTCCGTGTGTTTATCTTCAGTCGACTTGTCTTCCTGACAGTGAGTTAATGACGTCTCTATGACACACACACACACACACACACACACACACACGCACACACACACACCAATGCACACGCACACACAGATGATGAGCAGAAAATGAGCAGAAATAAATGACTCTGTTTCTGCTTTATGATCCGAAAGAGACACACTAAAACAAATTAGAGAAATTAAAGAAAATTAGAACAAAACAATGTCAGAACGTTGTGAGGTTTCTCTGTGTTTCTTCCCTCCAGCGAGTTTTAAATTATTAATCATTTCATGAATTAATCATTATGAAAGTAAAAGTTCTGCAGAGTTAAAAAGTCAGAGTCTGAGGTGAAGAGAGAAAACTCTGAAGCTCCTGAAACAACTGGTGAGAATCACACAGATTCTCATTCACATTATAAAACACACTGAACAGACAGAGGCTGAAAGAGGAGCTGCAGCATTCTACAGTTAAAATAATCCTTTAAATCATGATGAGTAGAATATGAGACTCCTGGATCCTGAATGAAAAACGTGAAAACATGTCACGAGATCAAGATCTTTATTTGGATCAAGCCTCTGAATTTGTCTGATTCTCATTTCAGCTCCAGGAATAAAGTGAAAAACGATAACGACAAAGACAAAGATCAATAAACGACGACCCGAGGTTTTCACGAGTTCTTCCTCCGCTCGTGTTTTATCCGTCTGTATCGTTTCCTGAACATTCGTCTCCAGACTCACAAATAAAAGATAAAACAGACTTTGAATAAACAAACTGGACGAGAATCTGGTTTAATGAAGCGCAGGAAATGTTTGCTCAGAGTTTTGTTAACGATCGTCTGTTTTTCTTCCTCTGCTGCATCAACGGACGCCCTGCGGAGTTCAAACACACACACACACACACACACACACACACACACACACACACAGACAGACACACACACACACACAGAGGGATTATTATGCACCAGTGAACCGGGTAAAGCTGTTGTATCCACATGTTCGTCTTCAGAGTCGGAGGCTGAGCGGCTCAGGAGGAAGCAGCAGGAAACTATAGCAACAGTGAACTTGTTTGATGCAGGTCACAAGTTCGATGCCGGTCGCTGGTTAGAGCGGATTTATCTCTTACAGCCTCACAGACATCAGAGGACAGAAAAAGGTCAGGAGTCACGTCTGATGCTTGTTTTTATTTAACCTGCAGAACTTTCCTGCACAGACACGTTCTCTCAGATCAGCCGAGTGTGAAGGGATCTGATTCTCTGAGGCTCCGTTCACACCTGATCTGAACCTGAGGGATCTGATCACATGTGGTACAACACATGTGACACTTCAGCTCCTGCATCTGTCTTATAATGTGGAGACAACCTCTGAACGTGGTCTGAGTCTCAACAGGTCCTCAGTGCATCCTGGGATTCATGGCTCTGCTTTCTGCGATTGTCGACTGAACACGGAGGCCTTACCAAGGACTAAATCTCACCACTAGAGAGAAACCCCGTTCTCCACAGACCCCTCACATCTGGTACCTCCCATGCGTAGAAACTTTTTGTATAAGACACTACACCGCTTTGATATCACCTTAATGTTACACTACAACAAAATGGTCGACAAAGGAACAGCACTTTATGGATGACTGAGCGGACGACCTCGATCTGCTGACCGGACATTTTTGTGGACACTTCAGACTGTGCCAGACGTAAATATCAAGGGAATTCAGAGGGTTTGTGTGGAAGTCTGTTACCAAATTATTTTCTATTGTCGATCAATCGTATTGTTTTGCACCTTTACACATGTAAACCGGATGGACATGCTCAGCAGACCGGGTGTTATTGGACATCCTTCTTAAAATAATTGAACCCTAAATAGTTTAAACAGTATTTAAACAGATTGTTGTGTATTCACGTAAACAGTTTCACATTTTCTCTCAGTTGTCGAGCTGCAGATGAAGTTCAGACTCATAAACATGTGCAAGTTAAACGTAGGTGATTATTCAGCTTCCTCCTCCTCCAGCCTCGTGTCCCTGCTGCTTTCAACCAGTTACATCACAGCAAACGAGACTTTAGATCAATGTCAAGAACGACAGACGTGGAGAAATATCAAGAGTCACAAAATTAATGACACTTCATTGAATCTGAATTAAAGTGAAGTAGAAAATAAACCTGAACCATCAGGTTACATCTGAACCTCCAGAGACAGTATCACAGACTTTACCTAAATCATTTCTGACCGAATGCAGAAGATCAGTTATAAGTCTTGTTTGTAGTTTTATTATAATCTGTCAATATCTGCATCACTGAGAAATAACACACATAATAAAAAACCCTAATTTTTCAGCTCTGGAGGTTTTTGTGAAAACATTCAGTCTTTGATTGGAGCAGCCTTGGAGCTACAGCTCGTTATTCTGAAACAAAAGACGATGATTCACTCGGACGTTCGTCAGAAACACGTCGAGCTCCGGGAACTTTCCTGTGAAAGGAGGCGAGTTGACAGCAGAGAATCAAACACAAGTCAAGGTCGTTCAGGTGGAAGACGAGAGCGTCGGCGTCGCACAAACAAAACCTCGAAGTGAAAGAACTCGAAGCCGCAGTCGTCATCAGTGTCTCTCAGAACTTTTTTTATTTCCCATGCATAGTTTGGACAAGAGTGTAGTGGAACTGAAATGAAATGAACAAAAAATATGGAAAAATAACAGTTTTGACACTCGCTGTGATTCTATCCATCGTGGACGTCCGAGATTAATCATCAACAAAACACATTTTAAAAGTTTCAGCGATGGTGAATCGACAAAGTCCTTCGAGCTGGAACCACGATGCGTTTAGAAAAAGGGGGAAAGTGCTACAGAACATAAATATATTACAAAACAACTGAAAACATTAAGCACATTTTTATACAACACAGTGCAATAAAAAGGGGGGGGGGGGGGGAAGTTTCGAGGTTGATTTTCCAGCAAGTTCCTCAATCTGCTTCTTCTTCTTCTTCTTCTCTCACTTTTAGAACCGAGACATTAACCAGCACAACTGTAAACATGTGTCGGATAAAAACTTCAAACTGTCGCAGAACGGGGGGGGGGGGTAATGTAAAGATGGACGACATGACGGCGCCAAAACCTCTTTGTCGCCCCCTGGTGGCTGTTAGCAGATAGGACCATTCTAAAGAAATCTATTCAATATATTTCAAAGGTGGTTTCTGTCATTTTAGGAACTGATACGTTTGGTTTTAATTACTTATTTGAAACGCATTGATTGACAGCTGAGACTGACTCGTGATTGGTCGAGAGCGTGAGTGGGCGGGACCTTGATGCCACAAGACGTTGGCAGCTTTAGTATCCGAGATGTTTTTCCTTCATTTTGTACAGTGGGAGGATGAAGAGACATGTCGTCCACTTGTATTTACAGTCTCTGGGAGTTCATGACGTCAAACTGTAAAAGAACTTTGTAGTTTGTGATTGATAGAAAGAGCAGAGTTTAATCTCAGGTCTAAATTACCTGTTGTTATAATAAACATATAACTCTGGATTCATTAAAACTGCAAGAATTGGATTATTTATTTGACTCTTTCGTTTGTTGTGTCTCTCATGATTTAACTTTCTCGCAACAGGTGAACGAAGCAACGTAGCGTTTAGCTGCTAAAAAGCCCGAAGCTGGTGGAGAACAAATCTGAGCTAAAAGAATATTGATCGTCGGATCTACAGAGACGAAAGAAACAAAAGCAAACGAATCTCACTCGGTGACAGTACGACTTTCTGACACCTGCTGAATTAAAGTTCAGATCTGTCCTGGGTTCGTACGTTTACCGAGATATTAGCATCTTATCGATTCATTCTAACATGAACTGGTCCACGTCCTCCACTGCTGAGCATCTCAGCTACTTGCTGTTTGTAAGTTTGGAGTTTTAGTGTCGTGAAGTTCCACTTGTTGACCTGAACGGTCGAATCCTGCAGGAAACGTTCATCTCTCAGGATTTATGGGAGAAAAAAATACCAATTTAGTTTTTTAGCTTCAGGATAAAAACACAAGTTCACAGTTCTGACTAACACTGTATTGCAACTCCAAAAGCAGCGTGGGAAACTGTGGCGTTAACTGTGTGTGTGTGTGTGTGTGTGAGATCACACACACACACACACACCACGGGGCCACAGTAAGTGGTTATTACAGATGTGCTTCCTCGTCTGTGTGAGGTGTTTCTCTAACATGTGACTTTTCCCTGCTGAGCCTTCATTACCGGACAGAAATACAATCATCAAACAGAAAAAAAGAAACCAAAGCACTGATGTGTGTTGTGTCGACGTCTGGAAACGAGACGCACAGAGTCAGAGTGAGAAACTAAAGAGTGAAACGTGTGGTTTTTTGTACCTTAACATCGGAGAAACTTCTCCCTGACGCTCGAATGCAACAGAGTCAGAAACTCTCTCTTCTCCGACCTGATGTGAAAAGCTGTGAGTGAGAAGCTGCTCCGAGCGCGTTGCTAGTCAGCCAAGAACAAGAAGGGATAAAAATAAACACTCAGCGGTTCGCAGATCTCGGCGTCAATTAAAGACTCGAGCAGAACACGACAGGTTAACGTGATAACAGAGTTCAGTGTGATTACTGTGAGAAGATATTACATATCTACATTTAGAAAATACACTTCGACACAGCCGGCTCCGAGCGGTTCCTTCCAACAGTATGAAAAATATACAAATAAAAAATACAAATACTCTCAGACACTAGGTAGTTTTCTGTTGACATGAAATCAGTGAGGACTAGATAAATATTTCACATTTTTTTCTCCCTTGTGTTTTAAAGAGAAAATAAAAAAATTTGTGTGTATGAAAGAAAGAAAAGAAAAGAAAGGAAAAGTCGTCCATTTGGAAATATCACCCTTCAGGAATTAGTAACATCGTGATAACATCTGTTTCCAGCTAAAAACACTTTAGCTTCTATAGTGAGCAACAAAAAAAAAAAAGAGCCAGTGTTGAAACCAAAAGCATCATAGAATTATTTCTTCAGACATCATACACTATGCACAGGTCTTAAAAAAAATGAACAACGATCGGGTCTTTTCCTTCAAAGAGAAACGACCGCTCAGCTCCGGAAAGATTCAAATCAGCATCGTCGTTACCGTGAGATCATCGTCTCCGTCCAACAGTCGGAATCTAATCACTACCATCATAAACACACACTTTAACGTCCCATGATGCAACACACAATGAGGCCTGGGAGCGGGAGATGTCGGGTACGAAGACAGAGAGCGACCTCTCCTCAGCTCTTAGTGTCCTTCACACTTTGACCCATAGAAGGAGGATAATCACTGTGTGTTCGTAACGCCACCTGCAGCCACCGGGCGGCGACCCGTCAGGTGAGTAACAGTCATTCATTGTCATTTAGAGTCACGTCAGCTGAGCGCCAGCCTGGCACCCGGGTGGGAGGAGCTTCGTGGAGCTCGGCGAAGGGGAAGACGCCGCTCAGAGAGAGAAAGGGAGGGAAGGAGGAGGAGTTAGACGAGAACCTCTGGGCTCACTTGACGTGTTCGGCACTGTGGGAGGAGCAGTAGTATTTCTTGTGAGCTATGAACGTGGAGAGGCTGCTGAACTTGATGTTGCAGAGTCGGCAGAAGCGGGAGTTCCCGTTCTGGACGGGGGAGATCACCGTGGTTTTGAGGCCGGGGGTCTGGGCCGACGGGGGGGCGGAGATGTGACCGGAGATCACCGTCACGTTGGCTTTGTCTGGAAGGAGGGAGGATCCCACCGGCTCCCTCAGGACCTCAGGCACAGGTGACACAGTCAGAGAGGGAGGCGCCGGGGGGGACATGGGCAGAGGGGAGCCGGCCGGAGGGGAAGCACCCCCCCCCGGGGAGGGAGTGCTGTTCACCCGCGGGGAAACAGGAGAACTGGTTGCGCTCCTGGCCTGCCCGTTGATGCTGTCTCTGTGAACCCGGGACACCGGTCTGGACTGGCTGTGGGGGGGTGCAGCAGCTCCGTCTCTGGGACTAAGGCTCGGGCTGCGGCTTCCCGGCTGCGGCAGGACCTCCTGCGGTGGCTGAATGGTCGCCACAAGGCTGTGGGTGGTCCTGAAGTGCTCCACCAGGTCCCCGGCGATGGGTCGGTTGGGGCAGTACGGGCAGACCACCTGAGGAGGAGCAGCACCGGCTCCTTTGGCTCCAGCTCCCGGGATGGCTGCCAGCGTGGTGGTGGGGTGAGGAGGAGACGTGGCGTCCGAGGCCGGTAAGGCAGACGCTCTAGGGCTGGAGGAGGAGCCTCGGGTCTGAGCGACCCACTCGGCGGGCAGAGCCTTCGCCTCCATCGGGTGCAGGAGGTCCGGCCGGTCCTGCTGAGGCCGGCTTTTGGGCGAGGTGGAGGCGGATCTCTTGAGCCGGTGCAGCTGCTCCATGGTGTGCGGCTGGAGTGTGGTGGCCGGGCAGTAGTAGGTCTTATGGGCCAGGTAGTTCTCGATGCTGTTGAAGCTGATGCTGCAGGCGGTGCACTTGTGGTAGTCTGTGAGCGGCAGGGCCGGGAGGACGCTGCTGCTGCTGCTGCTGCTGTGCCGTGGAACCTCTCTCAGCCGGGGTCTCTTGCTCAGGTCGATCGGGCCGTCTCCTTCGGGGCTGGAGCCGCCGGGCGCACCGGGAGAAACTTCCTGCTTCACCGCCAAGCCCAGAACCGAGGGGGACGGAGCCGAGGCAGCCGCGGAAGCAGCGGCGGCGGCGGCGGCAGCGGCAGCATTAGCTAAAGCCTCAGTTCTGGCCATGTGGATCTCGTACATCTTCTTCCGCTTGCGTGTGCGAATGGGCTGGGGGTGGAAGGCTGCTCCGGTGGTGGCCTTGGCCATGTGCACGGACCGGTGGTTGGTCGGGTCGTGGCGTGACGCGCAGTAGAAACGCTTGTGAACCGTGTAGTTCTCATGGCGGCTGAAGCGGATGTTGCAGGCCAGGCAGAAGGTTCTGTTGGGATCGTCTTCCTGGTCCTCGGCAGAACCGCTCGCTGGACTCTGGCTGCCTTCGCTCGCTCTTCCTCCGACGCCACCTCCTCCCACACTTGTAGCCCCGCCTTCCCCTTCAGAAGAAGACGATATTCCCTCTCTCACTGCAGGAGTCTCTGTCTTCACCTCCACCGCTCTCCTGGGTTCTGTCGCTCCGGCGGGGGAGTCAGAGTCCGCGGGAGAAGCCGAGGCAGCTCGACTTGCTGCTCCGCCCTGAGGCGAGGAGGAGGAGCCATGTGCTCCGCTGGACGGCACCGAGGCCGAGGTGGCGTCCCTCGTTAGTCCAGGACCCGAAGCCGAGGTGTCTCCTTCCGCCTGGTGCCTGCTGGAGCAGTACAGCCTCTTGTGTGCATAGAAGTTGTTGATGTTGTTGAAGGTGATGTCGCACTCGAAGCAGGTGGCGCCTTTGTGAGGTGGCGTGGCAGCGGCGCCGGATGCCGTCGAACCAGCCGGGAAAAACGCAGCCGGGTTGTTCTGCGGCGCCGTCTGTCCCTGCTTCAGACGACTGTGGACCATCTCCGACATCTTTGCCAGTATTTCCGAGGCCTGTGGTAAAATGGCCGCCTCGGGGTTAAACATGTACTGTGGCAAGAACATTGCTCCTCCGGGAAGAACGGACTCTGCCCCTCCCACAGGGGCGGGGCTGGACCCGGGGGTGGGGCTGGTGGGTTCTGCCTTCACGGTGGCGGTGGCCGGACTCTTGGGAGAACCTGACGTCTGACTGGAGGAGCTGGCCATGTGACCCTGACTGTCCCTTGTTTTCCTTCTGTCTTCTTGCTTCCTCTTCTCTCCACCAGCCTCCTCCTCCTCCTCCTCTCCAGCCTCAGTGATCTCCATCTCTTGTATCTCTGAGTCTGAATGCGGCTCCTCCTTTATCTTCAGCTCAGTGGTTGCTGCTCCAGGAGAGCTGTAGTCCCGGGGCGTGGCCGAGCTGCCGTTAGCACCCGGGCTGCACGAGTCCGGTTTAGGGACACCGGCGAGGGGCTCCCTGTCGTGAGGGGACAGCTGAGGGGCGTCGACTAACGATGGGGTGATTTGGCGAGGGGTGGGGCTCCGCTCGGCCGGGACCATGACCTCCAGGTGGGTTCGTACGTGCTGCTGAAGCTGAGCCGGAGAGTCCGAGTTGTGGCCGCACACTTGACACTTCAGCACCACACCGGAGTCTCCTGGACTGAGACCTGGGAAGGAAAGTCCAGGTTAGCAAACAGTCAAACTGAGCAGACACGGATATCGAACGCTGACACGCTTTACCACACGGACAGAACCCTGTACGGTTCAATCATTGTCATGTTTCCTCAATGCTAAAGGTAAATTATAACAGAACATCAGAAGAAAAGGAAGATGAATAATATGTTCTGTCCTTCAGGGAAGTTCGGTTTTCTTTTAGCCACTAACACAGATTAAAGACGACAAGACAGCGCCCCCTAGTTGGAGAGTTCAGGTTCATAATCTGGTTCCAATTCTAACCCACAGTATTCTCCACAGTGTTCCCGGATGCTGCGACTCACCGGTGGACAGCGGCAGCTTGGGCAGGCCCGGGCCGGGGGAGTAGACCTCGCTGCGGGACCCCGGCTGACAGACCATGTGACTGGTGACCAGGTGGCTGTACAGGATGTCCCTGGTGGTGGAGACGAAGCCGCAGCCGTGACACAGGCCGTTCAGCGTGTCCGTGTGCACCTTCAGGTGGCGCTCACAGTTTGCTTTGGTGGTGAAGGCCGAGAGGCAGATGAGACAGACGAAGGGACGCTCGCCTGTGGGAGGACAGAGACGGACGATGAGTCAGAGGAACAGGAAACAGAACCCTGGGGGATTAGACCTCAGTGGTTTCACGTGTCTCACCGCTGTGTGTGCGCATGTGGATCTCCAGGGAGCTGGCGCTGGGGCAGCTCTTGTTGCATTGTGGGAAGGGGCAGACGCGCTCGTTGGGGTACGAGTCTTTGGGTTTGTCCTGCGGCGGCGAGGAGGCGGCGGCCGGCTGCTTCTGGCGGCTGGCGCAGTAATACATGAGGTGCGCCTGCAGGTTCCTCTCACTGCGGTACCAGATCCCACAGTCCTTACACGGGAAGATGTCCTCTGATGGGGGGGAGGGGGACGAGCACAAACACAACTAATGAGGTCGTCACATTCACACAAACAGATAAACTGGGCTTTTAAATCTTATACTAACATTTAATGTAAAATAGTTTAACCTTTAATAAAATGCACATGTTTTTGTTTAACTAGCGACTTGATAATAAACATTATTAATCAGAATGAAGAGCTGATCTCATTCTGTAGCTTCACATGTATCTGTCATGGTTTTCACTCCTGTTAGCGAGATGATTCAAAACCACTCGACTCATTAACTGAAGGACGACTACAGGTCAGGGGGGGGGGGGGACTTATTACATTAGAGTGTTAATTGGGATCAGAGGATGAATCCAGGAATTATTTGTTGTGTTCTTTAATATTGTGAGAATAGACTGAGAGAATAATTCATAGATCTTGATTTTTTAAAAAAAAAAATCAATCAGCCCAAGAACTGATATTTATAAATCGTGAAATGTGTATGTACGTTAATGTGTTTATATATCAACAATTTATGATGTGACAATCACACCCACAAGCCACTGCTGTATCCATGGCAACAGGGCACAAAGTCCACGTGAACAACAAAGATCTACTCATTAATATTATTTGTGTAACCAGACGTATGAAAGTGTGAAGATGCAACGTGATCATGTTTGCGTTGAAACACAGGAGGTGACCGACAGGAAGCAGCAGAGGCTTGTGGGAAATCACTCAAAGAGCTGCAGTGACACCTTGTGGCCAAAGGAAACATTACACAAGAAAAATAAAATAAATATCAGAGTGAAGAGCAGTTTAAACTCTTCAGTAATTCACTTACACTTTGACTCCACTGTTAGAAAAGGGATTATTTGAATATCAATCAAACTCAAATCGATAAAAGAAACTACATAAAAACACTGGATGTATCTTATAGTACAATCAAGGAAACGTATATATATATAATATATATATATATATATATATATATATATATATATATATACTTCATTCTTCAGGTTTTCATGCCTTATATACAATACTCACTATTAACAATCGCGGTAGCCAAGATGGCGGCCATGCCGGCTTGCTGTGGGAGGAGCTGAATCTCGGAGCGCAGCGCCGCCGGGTACATTGGCTCCTCCTTCACCGCTGCTTGATTCTGGATGATGAGGCCGAGCGGAGGAGAGGGCTGGGCCAGAGGAGGGGAGGAGCCGGGGGGGGGAGACAGGGACGCCAGGAGGCCTTCGCCCGCCACGAGCTCCCGGGCGACCTTACAGAACAAGGCGTCACCTGAAAACACACAAAACAACTTTCAGACTCTGAAAGTGAATCTGAACTTTGCCTTTCCAGAGCAGCTGATACCAGTCTTTCACTGAAGAGTGGACAAAATAATAGGGACACTCAGACACTGTCCTAACGACGACTCGGAGCGAGACACGGACTCAGAGTCTGTTTGTTATCCACAGACTGAGTTGGTTCTGGTTCTGGTTCAGGTTGTTGTTCTGGTTCACACACAGATATACACACACACATCACAACCCGAGGAGGCGTGTCCTGTGCCGTCACTCACCTCGGCTGTAGATGGTACAGTTGGCAGCTGAGGGGTCAGAGGTCAGAGGGAGTCGACTGATCCAACAATCTGGATCTTCACACATCAACTTCGACTTCTGCAACACAAAGAAACAAGAGGACGGGAGGTGAGCGACCTTTCCACTGAAAAACTGTTTGTACTACGGACACAGAATCCAATGAGACGTAGAATGGAATAAAAACTGTGATATTAAACTTTACTACTTTATTCTACTTTAGCCAGTAACCACAGCTTCTAGATATTTAAAGCAATCTTTTAATCTCTATCAGTGCACAAATGATGACCACAGGACATTTTTGATGAGAGGGACCGAGAGTAATCTGATAAGAAATGTATTAAATATACATATTTACTTCTAAACTGCATATATCAACACGGCTTCACAGGTCAATATGGCTTGATATGAAAACATGAGATCATCACAGAAGCATTGATTGTTGCCGCTGGTGAAACCGGAGTCACACGCTGTCGTCCAGCGAGCGGCCGCTGGTAAACACGGGTTATAAAAAAGACTGGCAGCGAACAGACGGTGATTACAGCCACAGATGGAAATGAGGAAATGAAGGGAGCACGGGCCGAACAAAGCCACGTAGAAAATAAAGGAGAAGAAAGAGGAGAAGAGGAAGAGAAGAGGAAGAGAGACCCCGGGGGGGGGGGGGAGTGAGAGAAGAAAGGGAGGAGAAAGAAGATCTGATGAGGTCGACAGGCGGCTATTCACACAGCTGCCATAATAAGATCCACAGTGGATAGAGTGGACAAAGGCCGGAGAGTCGGCATCCAGTGTCTGTAGGTATGAGAGAGAGAGAGGGAGGGAGGGAGGGAGGGAGGGAGGGAGGGAGGAGGGAGAGGCAGGGAGGGAGAGAGAGAGAGGGAGGGAGGGAGGGAGGGAGGGAGGGAGGGAGGGAGAGAGGAGGAGGGAGAAAGAGAGAGGGAGAGGAGGAGGGAGAGAGAACAATCTTGTCTTTGTCCATATGAGGCACCAGGAGTATTTCCTCTGACAATCACTCCCTGGACACAGGTTTATCCCACGTCTCCATGACACACACACACACACACACACACACACACACACTCACGCACACACGCACACGCACACGCCTCATAAGCTGTTTTCAGACATGACGTGCGGGTCAGACTGAAACATAATAATGATAATAATGTTTTCAGGAAGTCAGGTTTATTTCCTCCAGGTTCTTTCATGTTGTTTTCAAGTTTAGCTTCAAAACAACATTAAGGAAATATAGAGAAATTATTAAAAACAGAAGTTTCTCAGTGAACCAGAGGAACGTCCGGGTTGCAAGGAATTCTGGGTCATAAATACGCCCGTAACATAGCAACATATACAATATATACAGTATAATATATATAATACTAAGTAAAATAGTAAAATAAAGTAAAATAATAAGTACAAACAGAAACCGCTTCTCAAATTCAACATCATAGTGAGTCACTAAGATTCTATAACTTCCAACGAAACTTACAAACACAACAACACAGACGAGAGTGAATGTCATGAAGCATATTTCCCGTGGATAACGACAATAGAAAGAAGGTGAAGTGGAAGTTGTTGAACTGGAAGTGTAACACATGTGGAATGTGTGTAACATCTTATTCTCTTGTCTCTGTGATGCAGTATCATGGTTTCTCCAGCAGGAGGCGCCCTGCCCTCAGCACTGGACCTGTGTCCTCACACTGAGCTGGAAGTCACAGGTCAAAGTTCACATGACGGAGTTGCCTGATTGTGTGTGTGTGTGTGTGTGTGTCTCTGAGTGTCGCTGTGTGAATCTGATGTTTCACGAACATTTCACTTCTCAAATGTTGTTATTCCATCGTTTTTGAAGCTGGAGTTTATCTCATATCTAAAATAATGAATATTCTCCGTCTGAATTAAAGACTTAAATATTCCAGGAATGGCATCACCGATGGCAGCTTTTAAAAAAATCTCCAAACCCTAATCAGCACTTACTCATCAAATTCTAATTTCCCTGTTATTGCTTTCTTTTGTAATTTTACAGTGATTATTATTCCTTTGTGTTATCAGCGGTGCTGCGTTCACACACCAGCTGATCAGTGTGTGTGGCTGTGGACGCTGTTGTGTTGAGGAACAGGAAGTGTGTGTTTCCTATTAACCGACACATTTCACACATTCAACCCAAAGATAATCACACAGGCTGATAAATATGCTCATTGCTCATTAATCTGACATCTTTTACATCCGTCTGTAATAAAGTTCCACAACCTGGTTCCAGGGCCGGACACTTCAAACCTGAACCTCCTTCATTACACAACACACACACAACACAGACACACACAACACAGACACACACACACATAGAACATGTTGTTATATCTATATTAAACCTAATGATGATGACGACTTCTTTATTATTAATTGTTCCATTTGTGGAAATGTAGTGAAGTAAATCTCAGAATCATTAGCTGCAGTTTCCAGGTTTGTTCTCTCTGGGTTGGTGGGCGTGTCAGAGGTGTTCGTCCAATCAGCTGTGACGTGTTTATAAACCCTGGTGTATTAAAAAAGTCAGCGACACAATGGATTCTAAAGTTTCTGGTGTTCATCCAGTGAAGAGGTCAGAATACAGGTTTGTCTAAAGATGTTATTTAATATAAAAAGCTCATTTTAAGGTTCAAACAAACGCCTTGTTCACGCTGAACGCAGCCTTGGTCTTCACCAACATCTGTCAGATTCAAAACATCATCTGCTCTTTGTGAACAGAAATAACAAACAGGTTTATTTAGAGGACGGAAGGACAGAAGGACAGAAGGACAGAAGGACAGAAGGACAGAAGGACAGAAGGACAGGACAGAAGTACAGAAGGACAGAAGGACAGAAGGAGAGAAGGACGGAAGGAGAGAAGGACGGAAGGACGGAAGGAAGGAAGGACAGAAGGACGGAAGGACAGTAGGACAGAAGGACAGAAGGACAGAAGGACAGAAGGACAGAAGGCAAAGAAGGACGGAAGGACACAAGGACGGAAGGACGGAAGGACAGAAGGAAGGAAGGAAGGAAGGAAGGACGGAAGGACAGAAGGAAGGAAGGACAGAAGGACGGAAGGACAGAAGGATGGAAGGACAGAAAGACAGAAGGACAGAAGGACAGGACAGAAGGCAAAAGGACAGGACAGAAGGACGGAAGGACAGAAGGACAGAAGGAGAGAAGGACAGAAGGATAGAAGGACGGAAGGACAGACAGACAGAAGGACAGGAGAGAAGGACAGAAGGACAGAAGGACGGAAGCACAGAAGGACAGAAGGACAGAAGGAAAGAAGGATAGAAGGACGGAAGGACAGACAGACAGAAGGACAGGAGAGAAGAACAGAAGGACAGAAGGACAGAAGGACAGAAGGACAGAAGGACAGACGGAAGGACAGAAGGACAAAAGGACAGAAGGACAGAAGGATAGAAGGACAGAAGGACAGAAGGACAGAAGGACAGAAGGACAGGAGGACGGACGCCTCTCTGTCGGCGGTGAAGGACAGAAGGACACGAGGACAGAAGGACAGAAAGACGGAAGGACAGAAGGACAGGAGAGAAGCACAGAAGGAGAGAAGGACAGAAGGACAGAAGGCAAAAGGACAGAAGGAGAGAAGGACAGAAGGATAGAAGGACGGAAGGACAGACAGACAGAAGGACAGGAGAGAAGGACAGAAGGACAGAAGGACGGAAGCACAGAAGGACAGAAGGACAGAAGGAAAGAAGGATAGAAGGACGGAAGGACAGACAGACAGAAGGACAGGAGAGAAGAACAGAAGGACAGAAGGACAGAAGGACAGAAGGACAGAAGGACAGACGGAAGGACAGAAGGACAAAAGGACAGAAGGACAGAAGGACAGAAGGATAGAAGGACAGAAGGACAGAAGGACAGGAGGACGGACGCCTCTCTGTCGGCGGTGAAGGACAGAAGGACACGAGGACAGAAGGACAGAAAGACGGAAGGACAGAAGGACAGGAGAGAAGCACAGAAGGAGAGAAGGACAGAAGGACAGAAGGCAAAAGGACAGAAGGACAGAAGGACAGAAGGATAGAAGGACAGAAGGACAGAAGGACAGAAGGAGATAAGGACAGAAGGACAGGAGGACAGAAGGACGGAAGGAGAGAAGGATAGAAGGACAGGAGGACAGAAGGACGGAAGGAGAGAAGGATAGAAGGACAGAAGGACAGAAGGACAGAAGGACAGAAGGAAAGGACAGAAGGACAGAAGGACGTTAGGACGGACGCCTCTCTGTCGGCTGTGAAGGACAGAAGGACAGGAGGACAGGAGGACAGAAGGACGTTTGGACGGACGCCTCTCTGTCGGCTGTGAAGGACAGAAGGACAGACGGAAGGACAGAAGGACGTTAGGACGGACGCCTCTCAGTCGGCGGTGAAGGACAGAAGGACGGAAGGACAGAAGGACAGAAGCACAGAAGGACGGAAGGACAGAAGGACAGAAGGAGAGAAGGATAGAAGGACAGAAGGACAGACAGAAGGACAGGAGGACGTTAGGACGGACGCCTCTCAGTCGTTGGTGCACTGAAGACCGAGGCGGAGCAGATTGTATTTCATGGAGAACTTCGCTGATCAGCAGATACGACTGCTTTTGTTTTAATTTGTAACCCGATGCTGGAGCCGTCTGAGCTGTAAGTACTGATGCTAATTTGTTTCAGACTAATTCATCACGGCCGCGGCTTCGGAATTCACCATGATAGGGCAATGGGGAGAGCTCAGTAGCAGAACACACACAAACACACACAAACACACTCAGACACACACACAACGCAAGAGACACAGAACAACACACACAGTTCGTGAAAGATCTAAAATACACAGTAATTACTTATCGTCACAATTAAGAGTATGATACTGTCCCATCGTTTCTTATATGAGAATTAATTACATTCTCATTTAAAGTCAATATTGTTATTGGAGTTCCCGTTCTGCTACGTCAGCAAAAGTTTGACTGCACTCAAGGAAAAGAAGAGAGGAAAACATAAAAGTCTCTGATCGATAGTTAATAAACTTCAAAGATGTTATTTCCCTTCATCTGATGTCTGACCTCAGAAATCAGTCCAGTCACTACATGTCACTTTCCATCCTCACGTTACTGAAAACGCTCAAACCGGTGATATTCAAAACTGCTTCTCCTCAGTGTAGTTCCACTCAGGTCCCGACAGGAAGAGGAAGAGGAAGAGGAAGAGGAAGAGGAGGAGGAGATGCTGACGCTGCAGGAATCCTGTGGACTCATCAGGATCCAGGAAACACTGCAGCAGCTCCACAGGCTGTGAAGCTCCTGCAGGTCTCAGTCCGTCACATGACCACAGAGGAGTCACATGACCACAGAGGAGTCACATGACCACAGAGGAGTCACATGACCACAAAGGAGACTAAAGGAAGATCCTCATTCTGCTGCTTTGACCTCAGACTGTGGAAGTGGAGGATTCGACTTGAAGGACTCGAGTGCAGAGAACACACAGGGGTTAGAATGAGGGTTGCAAAGGGGCGGAAAGTTTCCGGTAAATTTCCGTGGGAAGTTAAGCTCGGGAATTAAATGCTGAGCAATAAAAACATCATTCAAAACTCTATTTTAAAGATGTATGGAACGTTGAGTTTCAACCCTCCACTGGTCATTCTTCCATCACATGCACAGATAACTCCCAGCATGCTTCACTCTACAGCAGGGCTATTGAGGCCTGCTGTAGAGTGCAGGACTAGTCAGGTAAGTTTCCATGATATTACTGGGAAAATATATTAGCATGCTGATTGAGGATTGTTTATCTGTTCATCTAGACTATTTCCATTCATTTATCCATCAATTGTAAAATATGTTCGATTCCAATTGTTTGTCTAACTATTTATATCTCTGGCATTGCATTAGTGTTTTTTTACAAACTTTTTTCTCATCTTATTCTACAGAACAATGCCACGTGCACTCTCTCATGTGTGGAGACATTTCACCTCATCCAATGTAGAAGGAAAGGCTGTGTACATTAGCAAATACTGTGTAAAGACCTATGTTAAGAATGACACAACGATGCAGAAGCATATAGTCAAGTGCCCAAAGTTTCCTCAGGGCTCAAATCAGCCTATGACACAACAAAATGTTTATATTTATGTCTGTATATGACAAGGTAAATACAGTTAGTATAAATTACCCACAACATTTACAGTTTATTCCCGTTTATTCCCGTTAATTCCCATAGAAAGTGTCCAACTTTGAATATTCCCGGAATTTTGCAACCCTACCTATGAGACAAACTGTGATTTGTGAATATTGGCTACACAAACAAAACTTGATTGATTGATTGATAAACTGCAGCAGCTCATGAACCATGTGTTGATATTCACTTCGACTTCCAGGCAGCAGCTCTGAGTTTGTTGTGTTGCTTTCCCCCGTCGCACAAAGACAAACACACAACCCACACAGCTTCACGTGTGTGTTAATGAGAATCAGAGGCAAAGGGCCAGGCCTCGTGTGTGTGTGTGTGTGTGTGTGTGTGTGTGTGTGTGTGTGTGTGTGTGTGTGTGTGGGTGTGTGTGTGTGTGTGTGTGTGTAATTAACCAGGCCAGAGGAGAACACAGATGCCAGAGATGTGGATGCTATCAAACTCTTTTCACTTCTCTTGGTCTGACGCCATCTCCTTGACTCCGATGGCCGAGAGTCACCCCCCCCCCCCGGTGGCGTTCGCCTGGCGGCTGGCGAGCGGCGTTGGGACGATCTAACGAGGTTTGTTATGACCAGTGACAGTTTGGAGAAGAGGAAGTTTGATTTCCAGTTTCCTGCTGTTTGATCCGACCTGATCGATTAGAGATCAACAGACTGATGAAGGTGACTCCTCCTCCTCTTCCTGCGCCCGGCGCCGTGGTGTCAGGCCTCCCTGGCAGAGCTCCATCCGGGTGGAGAGCGTCGCCCTAAGCCCCCCCCCCCGAGCCGGAGGAGGAGGAGGAGGAGTCTGTGAGTCTAAGCCCCTCGCCCGGACCCCGGGACCCTCATGAATATTAACCAGCCCGGAGCTTGGGCTTTAATCTGCCTGATACGGCCCTGCTGCTGCTGAGGAGACGATAGGGAATCTAATTATTTGGTCTGATATTAACCCCCCTCTCCCCCCCCAACACTACCCCCCCCAACCACCACCACTCCACCCCCACCAGCCTGTCTTCACTATAGCTGCTGTAGCATGTGTGTGTGTGTGTGTGTGTGTGTGTGTGTGTTGGCACATACACACACACCTTCTTTTAACAAAGTCAATTCATATATAATATTCACACACACATTCTCCCTCTCTCTTTCTCTCCCTCCCTCTCACCTCTCTCTCTCTCTTCTCCCTCCCTCCCTTCCTCATTCTCTCTCTCCTTCCCTCCCTCTCTCCCTCTCTCCCTCCCTTCTTCTCTCTCTCTCTCTCTTTCTCTCCCTCCCTCTCACTCTCTCTCTCTTGCCCTCCCTCACCTCTCTCTCTCGCTCCCTCTCCCCCTCCCTCCTTGTCTCTCTCTCCTTCTCTCTCTCTATCCTTCTCTCTCTCTCTCTCCCTCCCTTTCTCTCTCACCCTCCCTCCGATCTTCTCTCTCTCCCCTTCTCTCTTCCTCTCTCTCTCCCTCCCTCCCCCTCTCTCTCTCTCTCTCCCTCCTTCTCTCTCCCTCTCTCCCTTCTCTCTCTCTCTCTTTCCATCCCTTCTCTCTCTCTCTCTCCTTCCCTCCCTCTCCCTCCCTTCTATACCTCTCCCTCTCCTTCTCTCTCTGTCTCCCTCCCTCTCCCTCCTTCTCTCTCTCCCTCCCTCTCTCTTTCCCTCCCTCACCCCCCCACTAACCGCCCTCCACCTCCAGCTCAGCCTGCGACGCCCTCTCTCTCTCTCTCCTTCTCCCTCTCTCTCCGTCTCTCTCTCTCTCTCTCCGTCTCTCTCTCCCTCCCTCTTTCTCTCTCTCTCCCTCCCTCCTTCTCCCTCTCTCTCTCTCCCCTTCTCTCTCTCTCTCCCTTTCCCTCCCTCCTCTCTCCCTTTCTCCCTCCTTCTCTCCCTCTCTATCTCTCCCCCTTCTCTCCCTCTTCCTCTCTTCTCTCCCTTCCCCTCCTCTCTCTCTCCCTCCCTCACCCCCCCACTAACCGCCCTCCACCTCCAGCTCAGCCTGCGACGCCCTCTCTCTCTCTCTCTCCTTCTCTCTCTTCTTATCAGACCCAAAAACGCCCTCCTCCTCCTCCGCCGATAAAACTTGAATGCAAATGATGCCAGGCTGATTTCATTTCTTCATTTTCTTCCTCCGTACCCTCTCTCAGTATCAGAATGCCCCCCCGCCCCTCCCTCCCTCCCTCTCCCTCCCTCCCTCCCCCTCCCCCTCTCTCTCTCAGGGGAACCAAATAGCAGCGATGATGAGATGATGGGAAACGGAAAAGAAGAACTTTCCCTTAAGTAACCCCATTGTGTGCCCCCCCATTCAAATTTTAACGTGCATATACACATAAAAATACCCCCCCCCCCCCCGCCCCCCCACCCCACCCTGGACCATGCAGATGAGCAGATTAAGCTTCGGTCCGTGCAGCTGTCAACGGCCACACGTTTACTGCCACTGGGGAATAAGTCTGTTTGTTTATGCAAATCACTCGTTCACATCTCGGTCTCACTGGAGGATTCTGTTTCATAAGGTCTAATATGATTTACACTGGGCTATAACCACCTATAATGGTCATCACGTGGTCTGTGGGAAACTGAGCGTGGAGAGTAAGATATTAAATATTCAGATATTTATTTTGTAAAAGATTAAAAAGTCTATATTATCACGACATGGTGTATAAACTTCAGTGACTCCCTCATTAAGGCTTAATGTAAACTTTGAGGTTTGAGTCTGTGGATCCACTGAACTGTGTCGTGTTCTCACATATTTCTGTTCTGTTATTAATAACAGGAAATGAAACATATCTTCATCAGACTGAAGTACTTTTAGCTTTGTGTACTTAATGTTTTCTATATCGTCATTGATTGAATATATTTATTTAAGCCTCGGAAAACACATCGAGGAATAAGAGCCTCATTTACAATGGTGCCGAGGGAACAATAAAGAGTTGATACATTGAATAAATAAGAATAAAATAAATATGCATATGTATATATATATATATACAGTAATACAAGGTATAAAAAAATTTGTCAGCATAAAATACTATGGCCAGGTCAACTAGCAGGTACAATAACTGCATATACATATGTCATACATATCGTTATCATAAATTTCTTTGGCTTTTCACTGAAGTGCAATAATCTTTCAGGTCTGTCTTTAATAGTATTATGGATAATCAATGATTGTCAGGGTCAGTACAGGATATTATATATTAGTAAAACAAACTCCATTTTAAATGACGCTGTCAATCAGCATTTAAATATTTGTAATATACACAAAAGGCTGAATCTATAGTTGTCACCTAGTTCTGATCACTTTTTCCAGAAGAGCGTTCATCAGATTGAGGCCTATTTAAAACACACTTTTGTTGATGGGTGATTGTACTATTATATTATTATTATTGTACTATTATTATTATTATTATTATTATTATGTATTTATGAATGTTTTGACATCTCTGAAATAAATGTAGACTTGCAGACGTGTGTCTTGACAGTATTTGGAGTGTGGTTACACTGGACCACTCGACTCATAAGTTAAATACTTTTATAGTTTTAAGACTCATTCTCAAAATAGTGTTTTATATTTTATTGTTTGAAGTGTTTCTGATGTTCCCTGCTCCTCTGGGTGGGAAGGTGCTGCTCTGCTCCTCTCCTGACCTTTCCATCCCTCGTTCATTCATTCCTCTCCCAGAATCATTCACTCAATCGCCCGATTCAGTCTCTTCCTCCGTTCTCCTCTTTCACTCTCCCCCCTGCACTGCATCCTTCCTTTTGTACACTTCTCTCTTTCTCTCTTCCTTAATCTCCAGTTCTCTTCCTCTCGCTCTCTCTCCAACTCTCATTCCTGCCCTTCTGTCTGCCCGGCCCCTCCTCCTCCTCCTCCTCCTCCGTCCTATCTCTCCCTCTTTTCTCTCTCTCCGTCCGTCTCTCGTTCTATCTCTCGGCTACAGGAAATGGTTTCTTCCCCCAATCCAGGGGCTTGGAGGGTTGTACTCACTGTCCCAAACAAAGAGGTCACTGTGTGAATCCTCCAAAAATACAAAGAAAAGGAAGGCAGATCAAAATCAGAAACCTGCTCTCATCCGCCTCTCACACACACACACACACACACACACACACACACACACACAGACAGACACACACACACACTTCACCTCCACTGCACTCACGCAAACCATTTCAACCTCCACCAGAGACACACAATACCGTTTTTAAAATTGTATATTTCCCTCACGAGGTTCAGATACAGTCGATACAGTAACATGACATTCCTCCCGGGTGCATGGCGTGCTCACGCAGAGCCGCGCCCCTCCGAGAATATACGTCTTAAAAAGAGACGGGGGGGAGGGAAAAAAAGGAAAAAAGTGCAGAGAGAGAGAGAGAGAGCCAGGTTTGATGAGCTGCATGCAAATGACATGTAAAAATATAAAAACTGCAATACTTAAAACGTGGGGCCAAGATAAGAGATTTGAAAATGAGGCACTCTTGGAAAGCGGGCTCCTGAACTGCCGGAGATGAGGCTCAGAGATAGAGAGAATAGAGGTTTTCCCTCTCCTCTCCTCCTCCCTTACACCTCCTCCTCCTCCTCCTCCTCCTCCTCCTCCTCCACCCTGCAGGAGCCGCTGCAGATGACAGCGAGATGCAGATACCGACCAGTCGCTGCCACTGAGTGATGAACACCTCCTGCCTTTGTCTCCCGCAGCCCTCCTCCACCTCTCTTTTTGCAGTTCTCTCTCTTTCCTCTCATATTTCTTTTTTCGTCTCTCACTTCTTTTCTTTTTTTTTTTTTGGTTTCAGTCGATGGACCTTTCCGTCCTCTCTCGTCTCTTGTCTCTTATTCCTCTTCCTCTTCCTGGCCCGCATTTCTGTCTATCAGTATTTTATCTCTTCTGGCGGTTTTTCTCTCTCTCTCTCTCTCCAATCACCCCCCCCCCCTCTCTCTCTCTCTCGGGGTGATAGGCTCTTCTGTCAGGACCAGATAGACACTCCAGGAGACAGAAAGCTACTGTCATGATGTGGGCGAGTCAGACGACAGGTGGAAGCATATGAAGCGCAGCGATCCAATCCCCACAGATAACAGCTATAGGTCCCATTAAGGCCTCCACACCCGGGGTCAACGTTCTGAGGTCGTGTTTGAAATCCCGGAGACAAACCTGTCAGAGCATCTACACAGAGGAAGAGGAGGAGGAGGAGGATTCACTTTGTGTTGGCAGTGAAACACGTTTATTCCTCAGGCTGGTTTCTTGTTTATCTCCTTGTTTGTTTTGAGTCACAGATTTCCAGTAAACTTGAGGGATAAATGGGACGTGGACCAAGAAGGAACTCATTAAAGTGTCACTGAGACTCATCCTCATTTCTTTTGGAACATGTCGCCATTGTAAATTTAATATTTTGGGTCAATAACTCGTTTATTCACTCAATCAGGAAATAAGAACTGGAGGAGAAAGCTTCTTCCAGACATGATCTCAGCGGATTCATGGCTCCACTCATTTGCTGAAGTTTGTTTTTCTCCTGTGAAGCAGCAGCAGCAGGTTGTCGGGTCCGACTCGTTCAAACAGGAACATGTGGGGAACATCCAGGCGAGGGGCGGAGCCTGTAGAGCAGCAGGGGCGGAGCCTGTAGAGCAGCAGGAGGCGCGACATGACGCATAAACTCAGATAGATAGATAGATAGATAGATAGATAGATAGATAGATAGATAGATAGATAGATAGATAGATAGATAGATAGATAGATAGATAGATAGATAGATAGATAGATAGATAGATAGATAGATAGATAGATAGATAGATAGATAGATAGATAGATAGATAGATAGATAGATAGATAGATAGATAGATAGATAGATAGATAGATAGATAGATAGATAGATAGATAGATAGATAGATAGATAGATAGATAGATAGATAGATAGATAGATAGATAGATAGATAGATAGATAGATAGATAGATACTTTATTAATCCCGAGGGAAATTTAGAAAACTCTTCTGTGTTTCCAAGTGGACGTTTTCGTCTTCTACGTGTCCGGCTCCTCTTCTTCATCCTGAGATCTTTGTGTTCTTCCAGTTTCACGTCACGAGTTAGAAACATCATCCACACGTCAACCGGGAAAATTTGTCTTCTTTTATTCTCACATGAACTCATATCTCTGAGGTCTGAGAGCAGCTGGAGTTGAGGTCAGAGGTCGTGGTCCCATCGGACGACCTGTGGTCAGGACACGATGCTGCAGGACCTGAGACTTCACCCTGAAGGTTGGAGAAGTCTCACTGACACCTTCACACTTCAGTTCCTCACCTGTGTTGTTCAGGATGAGTGAGATCCGTGTTAAATCCCAGTCGGGTCACGTTAAGCAGTGCAAACAAGGCTTTTCCCCAAATGATATTCATGATACCGCTCCACTCGATCCTACTTCAACCAATAAGCCAACAAAGATACGTGTGGTTTGATGTGAAGAGAGAGGTTAGATGCCAGAAAATCACATTTAACTAACATTCATGTATCTGCCTCAGGAAGACGGAGGATGGATTTTAATCTTCGAGGGAACCACAGCAGAAAATGTGGATTTTTTCCTCAGTGTGTTTACAGGTAGAAGCTCTCGTTCTCTCGAGGAAGCTCCGCGTGTCTGAACTTCCTTCGGGGGGGCATCGCAGAAGGTGTCTCAACACTCAGCGTAATCATCAATTTGTCATCTTCTGTCGGAGCACCATTTTAATTAATATTCTAATTTGATGGGCGGAGGAGGAGAGGGAGAAACAGAGAGGCAGAGAAACACACTGTTGATGAATCCAGATAAAATATCAGAAGATCAGAATCCTGGTTGTAAACAAACTGGCTCAGAGTCAGTGTGTAGGGGGGGGAAGAGAGAGAGAGAGAGAGAGAGAGAGAAACTAAGAAGGAGACAGACATCACCTTCACTCGTCCTTCCAGGGGAGTGAGGAGAGGAGAGGAGGAGAGATAGAGAGTGAGAAGAAGAGACTACCCAAAAAGAGTTTGAGAAGCCGTGGGTGGCGGCGCCTTAT
>NC_083643.1:1781262-1838762 GCF_963576545.1 Limanda limanda | reverse complement strand
TCATTAACAAACACAAAATAAAAGACCCAACGCTCCATTCCTCCCACCTCCTCACCCCCCCCCCACTCATCTGGTCCATGGCTCAGGCGACTGTTTCGGGGGGGTCGGTCTAAAGTGGCGGGCCTGATAAGAGTGTTTGTCTAACACTCTCCATGTCAAAACACTCATCTATCTTCTCTGTATCTCTCCCCACCAGAGAACAACGGACAGACGCTGATAAAATGGCTTTCCCACAGCCGGTGGGGGGGGATGGGGGGGGCGGTGGAGGGTTAGGGTTATGGAGGGGAGGAGGGAGGGAGGGAGGGAGCAGGAAGTGTGAGTGTGGTTAGAGGGAAGAAAGTGGGCGGGATCCAGGGAGGTCAGTGGAACGGCAGTTTGATATAATGAGTCGGAGAAGCTGCGACAGGAAGTCAGAACATCGTGAACTAAAGACTCACTATTAATAAAGAAGAACACATCTGCTGACTGGATCCTTTATTACTGTACTGATCAGAAACATCTGGATCATGATTCAGATCCAAAACAATTCTTCTTTATAAATACCAGCACTCTACACACATCTGATTATATAATATAGATCTCTGCAGTATTTTCTTACAACACTGTATTAGGAGCCATATCGCAAAAAATTATTCTGAGATTTGGAGAAGAGGATTATAATATTACGGAAAAAATAAGGAACCACCAACACTGAGATGATCGACTCCTTCTGGATCCAAAAGCTTAAATATCTCTTGAGAAACCGGGGTTCTTTAATCACAAATATTATTTTTTAAAGTATCTTGTGTGGAAATCACATTTAAACACAAAAGGCAGTTCCTCAAGTTGGGTACACAAGTGTGTGTCCTGTTTATTTCTGCAGATCAAAACAATGAATACAAAATGGCGCTACGTTACCCAGCAAGCATTGTTTTATACCTTGTATTACTGTGTATATATATATATATGCATATTTATTTCATTCCTATTTATTCAATGTATTAACTTTTAATGTATCAACTTTTTTATTGTCCCCTCGGCACCATTGTAAATGAGGGTCTTATCCCTCAATGTGTCTTCCGAGGCTTAAATAAATATTCAATCAATCAATCAATCAATCACCCACATGGGATATTTAACGGGACCACGATCCCGGCACAGTCATACTTATGCCTAACACATTAATTATATAACTGCATGAAACAACAGTGTATAGAACTACACTAAGAACAAGGGTGAATTATGTGAGTCACCTTCACTACATTTGCAATCTCAGACTTAACCTCCTTTAACCGAATCTGCTCTGAAGTTAACGAGCTCTTTCTTGGCCGTTACCACACGCTTCCACCGAGTCTCAAGAAAATCAGCTCAACGGATTTTGCGTAAACCCGCGAACAGACAGCAACCATCACATGACCTCCGTGGTGGAGGTGACCAGCTGACCCGGTGGTTTCTGCTCCATTAGCACCGACACCTTGTGGTCCAGTCCCGGTGCTCTGGTGTCACCGGCTCTGCTCCTGTCTCGGTCGAGCCCCGGGCGCCACATGAGAGCGTGACTCTGGTGCCAGACGCAACAGGATCTGACCTGAAGCCTCCGACCAGCCCGGGTCAGGTTGGGCTTCATCTTTAATTCAAAGCTTTTGGGTGAAGCTTCATTTCACAAGTATTGTTGACAAAATTAAAAAAAACGTGGAGCTTGGGGCTGCGGTCGTCAGATTCAAATGTTCCAGCTTCGGATCCAAATATTTCTGGGCGGTTTTTAGTTGAAATATTCAATAAATCGTACGTTGATGTGGAGCAGTGATGTCAGAGGCATCGCTCCTTCTAACCAATCAGAAGAGAGAGAGTTCAACACGTGAGTTTCTGGTAAACTTCTCTTCAAACATCGAAGCTTCAAACCAGAACCAGGAGGTGGAGGAGGAGAGTGAACCAGAGGAGGTGGAGGAGCAGAGTGAACCAGAGGAGGTGGAGGAGCAGAGTGAACCAGAGGAGGTGGAGGAGCAGAGTGAACCAGAGGAGGTGGAGGAGCAGAGTGAACCAGAGGAGGTGGAGGAGCAGAGTGAACCAGAGGAGGTGGAGGAGCAGAGTGAACCAGAGCATTTCACTTAGTTTTAGAAAAGCTGTAGAGGGATTGAAATAGTGACAAAATTAGAAAACGTGGAGCTTGTTGCTGTAGATTGAAATGTTCCAGCTCCGGGTCAGCGTCAGATGACCCGAGACCTGATTCCTCAGTCAGTCTAACCTGCTGGCAGCAGAGTCTGAAGTCCAGCGTCTGTCGGACCGGTTCCTATCTCCTATCATCACGGGGCCCCGGTTTGGCCACGCTGACCTTCCTTATCTCCGCACTCCATCAATGTCCAGTCTGCCGCCGTGCCATTGGCCAATCACGGTCACATGGGCGTCTTATCAACCTGACCAGCTCCATTGACCGTTCGTTGTGCAACAGCGTGAGGAGTTGACCTCAGAGAGCCAACACAGATATTAACTTATAAACAAGCCTGACACGAACACGGGTAAATGAACACGTGTTCATCCTGCTGCTCTCAGGACTGAAGGTTCTCAACATCTCAAACACCACAGGGACCTGAGTTTGGATAGTTTCTGAAAGGGAAGCTGCTTGTAACTTTATTATCTCAAAATTGTCTCATATAAACTACTGCAGATTTCATGTTGAGTGGTTATTTTCCTCTTGGTTTTTCAAAAAAAAAAGGATAAGAGTAGATAATCTTTTATTGATCTGGCAAGTGGGATCTCCAACTTTTTGGATCCTTTATTACTGTACAGATCAGAAACATCTGGATCATGATTCAGATCCAAAACAATATTCTTTATAAATACCAGCACTCCACACACGTCTATTTACTATAGATCTCTGCAGTATTTCCTACAACACTGTATTAGGAGCCATATTGCAGAAAATTATTCTGAGATTTGGAGAAGAGGATTATAATATTAATGGAAAAATAAGGAACCAGCCAAGAGAACCTGAACACAGCGATGATCGACTCCTTCTGGATCCAAAAGCTTAAATGTTTCTTGAGAAACCAGGCTTTTTAATATCAAATATTATTTTTTAAAGTATCTTGTGTGGAAATCACATTTAAACACAAAAGAGTTGCATTCTGAAAGTGAGGCTGTCTGTAGCTTAATTATCTCAAAATGGTCTCATCTAAACTACTGCAGATTTCATGTTGAGTGGTTATTTTCCTCTTGGTTTTACAAAAAGAAAAAAGATAAGATTAGATAATCTTTTATTGATCTTGCAAGTTGGATCTCCAACCTTTTTGGTGCAAATGCTTAAAACGAGCATGTAGCCAGTAGGTGGCGATAAAGTCAATATCAACAATCCATCATATAGGATATCTCCTTAGCGTAGCAACATTGGATGAACATGCGAGTCAGTAATATCGTGAAGTGATGCTAACCTTCGCTGCTAACGTGTTCACAGACGAAGCCGTGCTAACCAAACGTAGCAAAACCGTTGTTGTTGTTTGTGTTCATTATACAAATCAACAGTTGGTCTTGTTTCCCAAACGCTTCATTTTAAACAACAGATACAGATTCTTTATTGATAAGCTTTTGTGTCTGTGTCTATGTGTGTGTGTGTGTGTAGCTGCTGACAGGGTGTGTATAGCAGTGTGATCGTGTGTGTGTGTGTGTGTGTGTGTGTGTGTGTGTGTGTGTGTGTGTGTGTGTGTGTGTGTGTGTGTGTGTGTGTGTGTGGGCACAGTGTGTGTTCGGCTGCAGGGTGGCAATGTGGTGTCCAGTGTGTGTGTGTGTGTGAGAGATGAGTTGTGTTGTATATGCACTAACATTCAGTAACCAAGTGACTCTCACAGGTAACTAGGGAACTATTAATACTATTACTACTTCTATTACTTTGATATTTGTGTGCGTGTGTGTTTGTGTCTGTGTGTGTTTGTGTGTGTCAGAGCTAAATCAGAGAAGCTGTGTGGACACTGTGGAGCTGGTTCATAATGATAACCAGTCCTGTGCTGCTTAATATCCTTAATATTGTCCTTAATATCTGCACTTTGGTTTCGTTAGTGACCTGAATCGTGATGAGCGTGAACGAGAGGATCCAACTCTGAGGAAACAGTTTAATCTCTTCTTCTTTAAAAAGTGAGAACGCTGCGAGCTGAGAGTATCAAGCTCACTTTCTCAGGTATTATTATCAATCTGATTATTGATGATATGATTAATAAAAATGTACAGATGCTGAAGAGCAGCTGGTTAATTACAGGCAGCGTCAGCAGCTGGGCGTCGGTGAGTGTGGTTAAACGAGGAGGAGAGAGAGAGAGAGAGAGCTATCAGTGCACCCCCGCTTAATGAGAGCGCTCTGCTAATCCCAGCAGGTCAGCTGTGATCGGGGGGGCAACACCAGGCCTCCGACAGTCCTAATCCCTGTTAATTACCCCCCCGCCCACCACAGACCTGCAGAGAGACCCAGTGCTGCTTATCAACGAGGCTGCAACCACCACGGTCACTCTGCATGATACTACACACGTTATTGTTGGAGTGCATACACACACACACACACACAGTCACACACACACACAGTCACACACCTTCACACACACACACACACACACATCATTCTGTGTGTCTGTTTTTGTGTAGATGACCCGTTCCAAACAGCACACAGCTGGTTATCATTATGAACCAGCTCCACAGTGTCTACACAGTTTCACTGATTTAGCTCTGACACACACAGACACACACACACACACACACAGACACACACACACAGACACACACAAACACACACACACACAGAGACACACACACAGACACACACAGACACACACACACACACACACACACACACACACACACACACACACACACACAGAAATATCAAAGTAATAGAAGTAGTAATAGTTCCCTAGCTACCTGTGAGAGTCACCTGGTTACTGCATGTTCGTGCATATACAACACAATTAATCTCTCACTCACAAAAACACTGGAGGCCACATTGCCACCCTGCAGCCGAACACACACTGTGCCCACACACACACACACACACACACACACACACACACACACACACACACACACACACACACACACACACACACACACACACACACACACACACACACACACCATCACAGTGATATACACACCCTGTCAGCAGCTACACACACACACATAGACACAGACACAAAAGCTTATCACTGCGGACGCTTCAGCAGCCACTGGGGCGTCCAGACCTCTTTGATGAGCCAACACAATAAAACAATCAGCCTGTCATTAATGAAATGACTAAAGCAATTAACTGATGAGTGTTGGGGGGGGTGGGGGGGTAGCTGAAGGTGGCAGGCAGCCATTATGAACAGATCACGATCGAGTTGATGATGTCGTTACAGGATTTTTAGGATCAATCCAGATATTTCTGGGCGGTTTTTAGTTGAAATGTTCAATAAATCGTACGTGTGATGTGGAGCAGTGATGTCAGAGGCGTCGCTCCTTCCAACCAATCAGAAGAGAGAGAGGTCAACACGTGAAGTTTCTGGTAAACTTCTCTTCAAGCATCGAAACTTCAAACCATAACCAGTGAACCAGAGGAGGTGGAGGAGCAGAGAGAACCAGAGGAGGTGGAGGAGCAGAGTGAACCAGAGGAGGTGGAGGAGCAGAGAGAACCAGAGGAGGTGGAGGAGCAGAGAGAACCAGAGGAGGTGGAGGAGCAGAGAGAACCAGAGGAGGTGGAGGAGCAGAGAGAACCAGAGGAGGTGGAGGAGCAGAGTGAACCAGAGGAGGTGGAGGAGCAGAGAGAACCAGAGGAGGTGGAGGAGCAGAGAGAACCAGAGGAGGTGGAGGAGCACAGAGAACCAGAGGAGGTGGAGGAGCACAGAGAACCAGAGGAGGTGGAGGAGCAGAGTGAACCAGAGGAGGTGGAGGAGCAGAGAGAACCAGAGGAGGTGGAGGAGCAGAGAGAACCAGAGGAGGTGGAGGAGCAGAGTGAACCAGAGGAGGTGGAGGAGCAGAGTGAACCAGAGGAGGTGGAGGAGCAGAGAGAACCAGAGGAGGTGGAGGAGCAGAGGGAACCAGAGGAGGTGGAGAAGCAGAGAGAACCAGAGGAGGTGGAGGAGCAGAGAGAACCAGAGGAGGTGGAGGAGCAGAGTGAACCAGAGGAGGTGGAGGAGCAGAGAGAACCAGAGGAGGTGGAGGAGCAGAGAGAACCAGAGGAGGTGGAGGAGCAGAGAGAACCAGAGGAGGTGGAGGAGCAGAGTGAACCAGAGGAGGTGGAGGAGCAGAGAGAACCAGAGGAGGTGGAGGAGCACAGAGAACCAGAGGAGGTGGAGGAGCAGAGAGAACCAGAGGAGGTGGAGGAGCAGAGAGAACCAGAGCATTTAACTTTATTAAAGATTAGAAAAGCTGTAGAGGGACTGAAATATTGAAATATCAATACAGAGGCTACAAAAAGGCAGAAATATTAAAAGACCCAATTTCAGTGTTTTTCTTTATTAACACAAACCTGAAGGAATATTTACCAAAGCAGTAAAATATTGTTTGGACATTGGTCGGTTGGTCCAGTCTGCAAAGATCAGAGAACGTGAAACATTCACTCAACGATGATCTCTCATGTTTAAAAAGATGACGCTTGGAAAGTTGAAGTGACAGTGAAGCTGCCATCAAACATTACAGCATTACTAAATATGAATTTCATAAATTAACAGACTGCAGCACAGCCCCCACTGGGATTAACAGAAGGGAGAGAAGTGTTATTCAATACTCAAACAGGCAGATTAGTTGTTGTGTTGCCAGGTAGAGTCAACCTGGAAGGGAAATTAATTAAATGTGTGGGTGGGCTCTTATCTTAACTGACACGTCATAATATTAATACATGGTTCTCAGTGGAAACTGTCCACAACTTTGGGAAGAATCCAAAACCGAGATCTTACCTAAAGATGATTTCTGTGGCTGAGATTTACAGGCTGGTTGAGAAGCTGAGAGTTTTTATCACAGTCCAATTAATGAAGAATCTAAATAATTGTAATTTCTACTAATTCAACCACTTCCATTCAATATAAGTTGTGTTTGGAATTAAAGTTTCACGTGAACGTCGGGTTCCACCAACTCTTAGTCAGACATGAATAATCAAATCACGCACGATGACAGAGTGATGAGCCTCCTCCACCGGCCGCCCTGGATATCAATGTGGACTAAGGGTTAAAAGAAGATGGAACCCGACACTGATGCTCTCCTCCTTTCGCCCTAATTGATTTTTAAAAAGACTATTGTTGATATCAAATGAGCACATCGCTGCGCAGCTATTGATTTTTTGACACCACACAACAGGAAATCTTTATCTGCGTGCTGCTCCGACCCGCACTAATAGTCGGGGGTGTAACCTTTGCTGAATGACAAATCCCAGCACGTCCCGCTGCTATTCTCTCTCTCTCGTGGCACGCCCGGAGGAGAGAGAGAGAGGAAGAGGAAACGTCCAAGTTTCAGTTTCAACTGTATCGACCAAGAACACAAATACAAACGCTCTTAACTGATCAGTTCAGGGACATCATGAAGCATTAAGGTATGGTGTTCCTAATAAAGTGATTGGTGAGTTTATTTACATTAAAGTAAATAGTCAAACCCTTTGTAATTACAATCATTTCTGTGTCAAGAAGTCGTCTAAATGAAGCTGGATCTGGATCCAAGTTACAAGAATGAAGAAATCACACAACTACATATTTTAACTAATAAGACAGAAATCAGACCAAATATTTTCCATCATTAACAACATCCACTGTCTATGAATGAGACCCCCTGCTGTGTGGTCACTCTCACTGGAAGTGGAACCCGGCCATGGTGACAAGAAACAATATATTAATATGAAGTAAAGAAAAACACATATAAGGTTTTCTTCTGGATTTGAGAGATTAAAAAAAGACCAAATTAATCTTCATGTGTCAAGAAGACGTTTAAATGAAGCTGGATCTGGATCCAAGTTACAAGAATGAAGAAATCACACAACTACATATTTTAACTGATAAGACAGAAATCAGACCAAATATTTTCCATATTAAATCCATCAACTGTCTATAAGTGAGACCCCCTGCTGTGTGGTCACTCTCACAGGAAGTGGAACCTGGCCATGATGACAACAAACAACAACTATATTAATATGAAGTAAAGCAAAACACATTTAAGGTTTTCTTCTTTCTTTGAGAGATTATAAAAAAGACCAAAATATATATATCTTCATGAGGATTATTTTTCACAAACCACAGATATTATATATATATTCGGACTCATCTTGGTTTCCATTACACATCTGGACCTCAACTCACCAAACAGTTAATCTGGTGCTTCCTGAATTATGAATTATTGTTTCATGTCTCCACCTTTGTTTCCGTGTCGCTTCTCCACATTAACGACCACTGAAGTTATTTATAATGTCGCCTGATAAAAGGCGTCAATCCAGCACCAGGCGAGACCTGATTGAACCTTCTCTCCGCCCCCCCTCGCCACGCTCGCCGCGCTCGCCACCATCTCCCCCCCCCCCCCCGGGTCCCTGGAGTCCGGCCGGCTCGGCTCGGAGGCAGATAGACATTTCCGTGGATACACATCTTCCTGCTCAGGACCACGGCAATCATTTCCATTTTACCCTCTGTTGCACAGGCGAGATAAGACACCTGCGTCGCCGGCGCTAATCAGATGAGCTTCAACAGAACTTTATCATTGACATTTACCACTGTTTACCCAACTAATTTCTCTTAACTGCACTGCTGAACTTTTATCTACAAAACACATACACCAGCAGAAAAGAGCAAGAAGCAAACATGCAAATTCACAAATATGCGAAGAAAGATAAAATGAGGAGGGGCGAGGTGGTGGTGGGGGGGGGGAATCATTTATATTTCTGTTCAGAGGACGAAGGAAGTGAAACGGAAACAAGTGACTGTGGACGAGATGAGAAACCCTCCGTCCACAGAGCAAACCAGCAGCTCTGTGGTTCTTCATGTTTCACTTCAGGACGTCATCACATCACCTTTGACCTTTGACCTTTCAGGACCAAAACCACAGCTTTGACTGGAGCTGGTCGAGTTCCTCTGATGCTGGATCCTGACTCCTCCCATAAACTGGCTGCGTCCACACGGTTTCATTTTAAAAAGACAAGCTCCATATCAGAAAACATGGGTCACATGACCATTCACGTGCACTGGTCATGTGGTGTAAACAGGAAGCAGCTGCAGGTGGTTGCTTGGTTACGGGAACAGCGATGGTGAAAAGTAAGTTAGTGTCAGCGACTGCTTCCATAAGACTGAGATCAGAGTCTCCAACCACAGAATCCACGATGCCTAAAGGTCTATTTGACTTTAAATAAGACAAATATTAACGTGTTGTAAAGAAGAAAACTTCAAACGAGAGATTCAGACGGAAAATGTTTCCTGACGATATCGATCCAGTGAGAAATCGAACCGTTCTCACAGATTCACATGGACACGTTCACAGTTGTTCCACGTCTGCTTCACTGGAGTCCAAGGTCAGGTTAAAGGTCATTTCAGGGTCATAATGTAATTATTAATAACCAACAGTTTTCTTAACTCAGTAAAACATCCGTCACTGGAGAGACATGAAGGAGACAATCTAATGTGAAACTATGTCAGAGGAGGAGAAAGTGCACGAGAGTGTGCACCTTAATGAGTGCATGTGTGTGAGAGTGCACGAGCTTCACGTGCACGAGCTTCACGTGCACATCACCACCAGCTCCATCTCTAACAGCCCTGCCCCCCCCCCCCTGTCACAAATTGAAAGTGGAGACCTTCCAGAAACTATCCCTGATAATCACACATAAATTAATTAGAAAATGTTTCTTGACATTCTCTCTCCACACAGACAGCGGAGGGGGGGGGAAGAGACTGAGGCAAAGCCACAGAATTAATTGTACGGTATGTGACTCCAATAATTAATTCAATCATTAATTCATGTCTGATTTAACAACTCCTTCTGGCTTCCGCGGAAAAAGGACATTTCAATCAGGCCGGTATCGGCGCCGAGCGGCGGCGGCGAGAGACGAGGAGGAAGTTACAGAGAGAGAGAGAGACTCGCTCGCCCCACTCAGGGTCATTTAGAGGTTCAACAATTAAACTGACAAGAGCCGGAAGAGACAAGAAGGAACATGAGACGAGCTTCACAAAACTGTCAGAGTCCGTATCTAGAAAGAAAAACACAGAAGCATCTGAACGGAACATGTTCGCTTCACTGAAGGAAACTGAAGGAAGGAAATCATGTGAAGCTTCGAATGAGCTTGTTGTTGAAATGTATTTAATTAATAGTTTTAATTCATCGATATGAGATCAGAATAATAGAAAACACGCACAGGAGGATTCTTCCACTCAGCCTGACGTGGGCGGGGCCAGAGGAGCACAGACCACTGCAGTGTTACCAGTCCCCACCACCAGGGGCTTCTATCGGTATGGGAGATGGTTGGATGTGTGCAGAGACAAGTTGAGTGCACGTGTGTGTTTCTGTGTGAGAGGTGCAGGATGTGTGTGTGTGTGTGTGAGGGGGGGGGCAGCACCAGGCCTCTACCACTGGCTGGATGGGAGCTGCTGGGCTGACAGCAGCCGGACAGACGGAGAAATGTTCCTTTAGATTAAGGCCTCACGTCTATCAATCATCGGGGATGGAGAGAGGGATGGAGGGAGGGATGGAGAGAGGGATGGAGGGAGGGATGGAGGAGGGTGACAGGCTGGAGAGAGGAGTCAGCAGACGAGAGGACACGTGTGACAGACTGTTGGTGTCACTCAGAATTTGAGCTGTAGATCACGAGAGGAGGCAGGAGGCCGTGATGCCTTCAAGTGCTCCAGGCACCTGCAGTAAATTACAACCTTCCACTGCAAACACACACGTCTTCTTGTTGGTTACACTGACGCACAACTGAAGGTTCATGGGAAAAAAATGAAAATAAAGAACCGATATGAATATTGTATCCAAATTTTATCTCCACTGAACTTTCCCACAAAGTTTCCATCGGCTTCTTTCCAGACGGAAGTGACAAGCCGAGCCCTCGGGACACGTGAGGACCAATCAGATCTCCTGAAGCCTTGTGATTGACGGGTGGAAGTGACAGGGAGCTCGCAGGGAAACCGGGTTGTGAAGCGGAGGCGTCTGCAGGCTGGAGATATGGAGGCAGGCAGACGGGGGGGTGGGGTGGGGGGGAGAACAGGACGTGGAGGTGTGAGGACGAACGAGGAACAAGTCACTGTTACACTACAGCTGGGATCATAATAAACCGAGTCATCCTGATGTTGACCTTCTGCCCTCTCTCCTCCTGACCTCACCTGACTCCACGCCACCGCCTGACACGCCCACCTCATCATCTCCTCCTCCATCTTTGTGTTTGTGTGGCAACATTCAAAATTTAACACATTTAACATTTATTTGTGAATAAAGCTGCGTCTCTAGAACCCTGAGCAGCAGACGTAGCTTTAAAGTGCTTTTTAAATATATTCAGTCGTAATTATAATTATTTGATTAGTTTGAGCAGGAAAGAGAAATTAAATTGATGATTTATTATTCCGAATTGATTGATTTAAGTAATTAGGCATAAACATTAAATATATAATATATATCAGGGGATCAAAATATGAATTCAGTTCATCTTCTTGGGACAATGGTGCGATTCCAAAATATCACCTTCATCAATAGTTCAAGATAATAAAGTAGAATTAAATGTCTCTCTTTCATTTGATGTTCATTAAAAAATATGAAAACAAACTCAACTTGTAATAAATTAAAATGATATTTTAACAGAAACGTTGAGATATATTAAAACATTTTCTACGTCTGAGCCGAGCTGTCATTTCTTCATTTTACATCTCCCTCATCTCTCCATCTCTTAACCTCCCCCACCTCTAATTTCACTATCTGAATTACACCTCTTCAAATCTCTCACCCCTCATCCCTCGCTCTCCATGATCCTTAAACATCCGCACCTCTCTCACCCTTCATTAGTTATCTCTGCACGCTAAACTCAATATTCCTCTTTATTCCAAACACCTCCTCAGCTTCTCCTCCTCAGCTTCTCCTCCTCAGCTTCTCCTCTTCAGCTTCTCCTCCTCAGCTTCTCCTCCTCCTCTTCTCCTCCTCAGTTACTCCTCAGCTTCCCCTCCTCAGCTTCTCCTCAGCTTCTCCTCCTCAGCTTCTCCTCCTCCAGCTTCTCCTCTTCAGCTTCTCCTCCTCCAGCTTCTCTTCAGCTTCTCCTCTTCAGCTTCTCCTCCTCAGCTTCTCCTCTTCAGCTTCTCCTCCTCAGCTTCTCCTCCTGAGCTTCTCCTCCTCCTCTTCTCCTCCTCCTCTTCTCCTCCTCAGTTTCTCCTCCTCCTCTTCTCCTCCTCAGCTTCTCCTCTTCAGCTTCTCCTCCTCAGCTTCTTCTCCTCAGCTTCTCCTCTTCAGCTTCTCCCCCTTAGCTTCTCCTCTTCAGCTTCTCCCCCTTAGCTTCTCCTCTTCAGCTTCTCCTCTTCAGCTTCTCCTCCTCAGCTTCTCCTCCTCAGCTTCTCCCCCTTAGCTTCTCCTCTTCAGCTTCTCCTCCTCCTCTTCTCCTCCTCCTCTTCTCCTCCTCCAGGTCCTTTCTCCCACATCCAGATCCTTCAGGCTCCAGTGGAGATCGACTAACTTTGAAACGTTGCTGTTGAGTCCTAAAATGTTTTTCCATCAATAATCGTTTCATGAAACTGTGTTTTTGTCGTTTACCTAAAGATGTTCAATCTGTTCCACTGAGCAGCAGTGAACCATTTGTTTTTATTATTGATAAATCTGCAGATTATTTTACGGGACTTTTAATCGTTCGGTCTTGAAATTGGCAGCAACACTATAGAAAAAGAACATCACAGATTCCCAGAGTTTTCAGCTGACGTCTTCAAATTGCTTTCTTCTTAAATTAAACTGCTTATCCTCCCCAACAGAGATATTTCAAACACCTGTAAAAAGCATTTTACTGTCTGTGGTAATGATCTCAGTTATTACTACCTCTGTGAGTGTGTGTGTGTGTGTGTGTGTGTGTGTGTGTGTGTGTGTGTGTGTGTGTGTGTGTGCGTTTGTGTAGAAATACACTGGATCACAAAGTCTCACTGGAGCATGTGATGCTGCTGACAGGCTCATTTATTGAGGTTGAGGACAGCGAGATGTGGGCGGAGTCACATTTGCATAACGTGCCTGGAAAGTATCAGTGAACCCGGATCACTTCGTCCGTGTGAGATGAAACCAGAGCGTGAAAAACAAGATGGCCGACGCGTCCCCGATCCAATTAAAACCAAACGCGACTTAAAATGAACATTTAAACAAACATCAGTTTGATAAGAATTAGATAAAATGGTAGAAACATGTCCTGGAAAAACATTTATTTAACGTTTACTTTGACTTTTGACTCTGATCAATGTCCCGTCTGCTAACATGGAGGACGCAGGGTTTATGACCAGTACAGCAGCCAGCCACCAGGGGGCCATCAGAAAAATAATGTGGCTTCACATCTTGGAGCCGTCGTGTCTGAACTCACGACTCGTCTTTTTGATTTGACGCTTTTTCCTTTTCATTCCTTTTCATTATCTGCTGCACGTTTGGGTTATTTTCTAACGTTTCCTGGGATTTGAACCCTGTTCGCCGCTCGGTGGTACGTCCGCTCTCCCTCTGTACGCAGCCGTGAAAGAGAGAGAATGTGTGGCGACCGCCAGCCGGAATGACAAGGGATTACTGTCACACCCGTTTTGCATATCAAGAATTTTAAGCAGCAAGGGAGAAAATATTGAACCCTCCAGCTCGCAAGGTCATTCAGAAGATACTACCCCCCCCCGCCCCCCCCTCCTCCTCCTCCTGCTCATAATTTATTTTGCATATCATGCAGTATGGACACACTGAAGATTAAAAAGGCGGCTTTAGCATATCTCTCAATCCCTGATAGGAGCGAGCTCCCACCTAGACTTCTCCTCAACGCCACCGCCGCCGCCGCCGCTCGTCAAAGTGACCGAGGACACCCCCCCACCCCACTCCCCCCCCCGACGTCTCCCTTGTCTCAACACCAGCTACCAAACCGCAGAAGCCGGAGACATTTAAAAGCTTATTGTCCTTTTATTTTTTTCCAATGTTTTTTCACATCAATCGACGGCGTTGGAAGAAATTTGTTCGAGCAAAACAAGAAGAATCCGCCCGACTCTCATCAGAGAGGAGGAAGTGATTCAGATTGACACATGAACAGCTCATTACGTGAGGATTGAAACCCTCCGAGTCCAGTAATGAACTGTTAGTATCTGCAGGAACAAAACGAGGAGGAAGTCAAATCGTCTGCTGTTGTTTTCTCTGTTTCATGTTAATATCACAACGAGACCGAGACAAGGAATCGTTTTAATAAGTTACTTCAAGATATTTATCATGAGGTTGGAAAACAAACTGTGAGCAGAAAATTAACGAAAAACCTTCATGTGAGGAACGGGAGTTTATCAGACTAAAATAAATCTCACAAATAATATTAAATTGATTGATTCATAGTGAATACATATATTTATTATATGAGACTGTGTGGAAACATGATAAAACAAAGAATTGTGATAATAGGTAATTGAAAATTGATAAAAAAAAGATTGCCGTAACTAATAAAACAAACTATTTAAAAATCACATGAAGCTCTTAGACATTGAAATTTGTATTTTCCAATATTCATTGCAATTAAAAAATATTAGATGACTGGTAATTAATAGCTACAGGTCATCATTTCTATAAAGAAGATCCGTCCGTACTGTTTAGATCAGCTGTCAATGAAGGATGTAAATAATAAGTTAATCAATGAAGTCATTAATCTCTTGTCTCTCTTACAGGGACTTTGTCTGACGTTTGATTGACAGCTCACCGGCTACAGCAACTCAATAAAACTGAAATAAGAAGCAAATCTTCACATTTGGAAACTGATCATCAATATTTCCTGTCAGTCGTGCATTTTGTGTTTTTATCTCCACAGAAATGTTGCGATGAGAAAAGGTTTAAATCTTCTGCTCTCGACTGTGACAACAAAGAGGTTTAAATAACGGATTCAAACGAACAACACAAGAGCTGGAAGTTAAAACATTAAACTATAAATATAATAAGGCCTTCACTACTATTCAAAACATCTCCGTCCAGACACTGTGAAGAACACTGTGGTCGAGGTGATGTCACCAGTGTAATGTGGTGCAGTGATGCTATATTTAGATGTATAACTTGCAAATGTATGTAGTGTGAACTCGACATAGAGGAACTGGTAGAACTGGTATCTACTGCTGCTGTTCCTTTACACAAAGCAACAGAGGAAACGTGAAGTTCACTGTGAAACACTCGGTTTGAACAGTGATCACACACAAACCAGAGGTTTTAACATCTGCACTTTGTGGAAACGTGTATTTTTGCAAAGTGTGAAAGGCCGTGAAACAACAAATTAATATCGTGTGAGACAAACCAGGAGATCTGCATAAAGGTGAGAGTCACACCAGCTGCTCCAGAGGCTCCAGAGGCCTCGGAGCGACCAAACTGAGAAAACCTCTCGAGATTAGAAGCTTGAAACTTCTGGTCCCTGGAGCACGAGCGTCTAGAAACACTGAGAAACGAGTGGAATGCCAAAGCAGATTAAAAAACATGTTTATTTCCACACCAGCCTTAACCTCTTCCTCTCGTCTGCTTATGGGAAAGTGTGCGATACACAACGGGAGGAACACTCGGTAAGAACAAGAGAACATCGGCTGCTGAGTCTGGTCCCGGCACAAAGAGGAAGAGCCGGGAAACAATGACAAGATGGAGAAAGAGAGAGGGAGAGAGATGTGTGGAGGGCTGGAGAGGAGGGGTGGTGGGCTGTTAACGGGGTTGTTAGTGGTGATGGAGAGACCAGAGGAGGAGAAGGTGGATGGATGGAGGGAGGGAGGGAGGGAGGGAGGGAGGGAGGGAGGAAGGGGAGGGGAGGCTTGACGATAAGAGAAAAATTCAGACCGGTCAAAGTTTCCTTTTTGCCAATCGTGCTCCTGATAAAGACAGCGCCTGCTCCGGAGCTGATAGAGAAGCTATCTCTCTCCCTTACTCTCTCTCCCCCCCGCCTGCCTCCCCCTCTCATCCATTCCCCTGCCTCACTCACCCGGCAGTTAGTTTGTGAGGAGGAGGAGAGGAAGGAAGGGAGGGAGGGAGGGAGGGAGGGAGGGAGGGAGGCGGCCCTATCAGTGAGCATCATAGTGCCACCATCAACCAGCCGGCGAGCAGCAATTAATATCGCTCCAATTACTGTTAAAGGGACGAGGCTGGGACAGGACGATAATGAACACATCCTCCCGTCCCCAGCAGAGGAATTAAAATACACACACACACACACACACACACACACACACACACACTCACACACACACACACACACACGAGGCTGTATAGACACACGTGCAGAGACGTACATAAAACGTGCGCAGCTTGAAAAGGAACGAATGTGAGATAGAGGTAATCTGCTGCATTGTTTAACTCATTGAAGACAAACACACACAGAGAAATAAATAACCACACACAGCTCGATAAGAGAGGAAATAAATAATAAAATTATGGCGATTTACTCGTTATCTCCGTCTGTGTGTGTGTGTGTCTGTGTGTGTGTGTGTGTGAAAACATTCACCCTGGTCTGTCATGTTCACGTCTCCTTCAGAGGAACGCTACAACAACACAACTGGTCCTGGAAGATGCTCACAATAGAACATGTCCGAGACACACATACAAACCAATGCTGTCAGACACGCACTGAACTCTGGGTAATAATCTCCAGAGCTTCTCCAGACGCACAACATGTGGGAACACAAATCTCCAGAGACTCCGGAACCTTCTCCAGAGATTCTCCCGACTCTGAGCTGCAGAGAGTCAGTGTGAGTCCATGTGAGAACACACACACCAGCAGATCCCTGGAGGATTCACAGCTAGCAGGTGTGTTGATGATGTTTCTCCACAGACACACACATAGAAGACACAACTTGGAAAGACGACAAGACAGACGCCAGTGACAAACGTTACTTCCTGCTTCCTTCAAGCTGCAGCAGCCCTCACTTGAACGTTCTGGAGATTTCTATATTTATTCTTAAAAGGGCCCATATTATGAAAATGCCACTTTTGTAGTGCTTCTACACGTTAATGTGGGTCTCTGGCATGTCTACCGTCCCAAAAACTCTGGAAAAAAACAACTCCCGCGATACTCTAGATGGTGTCCAATGGGATTACGACCAGAATTGACGTCATAGGCTCTCTCAAAACAGGTCAATCTGAGGAGGGCTGTTTCAGACAGGTGCTGTTTTAAATGATCCTTGTGCTATTTTGACCCAAATATGGTACAGACATTTCATTAAGACCCCAAGGAACCATATCAACTTGTGGTAAAATGGGCATACGATGGGACCTTTAACACTTGAAGGACCAACATGAATCCACAGGTGAACACGTTGGAGATATTCTGTTGAGGTTCATGCAAACAGGACAACACACAGCAGCTGATTCCCTAAAGGATTCACAGCAAGCAGGTGTGTTGACATTTATTATTGTATAAATATTAGAAAAAAGTGAGTAAATAAGAAGTAAATAGTGAGTAAATATGTATTGTTTTTTATTGTAATTATTGTTTTTCTTATGTGTGGTGTATTTATTGTGTTTTTATGTTTCTATGTTCATTGTATGCACCAATAACCAGAGCAAATTCCAGGTAGGTGTAAACCTACTTTGCAATAAATACTTTCTGATTCTGATTCTGATTCTGATGATGTTTCTCGACAGACACACACAGAGAAGACACAACTTGGAAAGACGACAAGACAGACGCCGGTGACATACGTTACGTCCTGGAGATTTCTATATTTATTCTTAAAGGGCCCATATTATGAAAATGCCACTTTTGTGTTGCTTCTACACGTTAATGTGGGTCTTTGGCGTGTCTACCGTCCCAAAAACTCTTGAAAAAAACAACTCCCGCGATATGCTGTGGTTCCTCTCTGTCAGAAACGATACTCTAGAGTGCGTCGAATGGGATTACGACCAGAATTTACATCATAGGCTCTCTCAAAACAGGTCAATCTGAGGACAGGGTAAAAAGATGCTGTTTTAAATGATCCTTGAGGTATTTTGACCAAAATATGGTACAGACATTTCATTAAGACCCCAAGGAACCATATCAACTTGTGGTAAAATGGGCATACGATGGGTCCTTTAACACTTGAAGGACCAACAGGAAGTCCTCAGGTGAACACGTTGGAGATATTCTGTTGAGGTTCATGCAAACAGGACAACACACAGCAGCTGATTCCCTAAAGGATTCACAGCAAGCAGGTGTGTTGACATTTATTATTGTATAAATATTAGAAAAAGTGAGTAAATAAGAAGTAAATAGTGAGTAAATATATATTGTTTTTTTATTATTATCATTGTTTTTCTTATGTGTGGTTTATTTATTGTGTTTTTATGTTTCTATGTTCATTGTATGCACCAATAACCAGAGCAAATTCCAGGTAGGTGTAAACCTACTTGGAAATAAATACCTTCTGATTCTGATTCTGATTCTGATTCTGATGATGTTTCTCGACAGACACACACAGAGAAGACACAACTTGGAAAGACGACAAGACAGACGCCGGTGACAAACGTTACTTCTGCTCCCTTCAAGCTGCAGCAGCTCTCACTCGAACGTCCTGGAGATTTCTATATTTATTCTTAAAGGGCCCATATTATGAAAATGCCACTTATGTAATGCTTCTACAAGTTAATGTGGGTCTCTGACATGTCTACCATCCCAAAAACTCTGGAAAAAACAACTCCCGCGATATGTTGTGGTTCCTCTATGTCAGAAACGATACTCTAGAGGGCGTCGAATGGGATTACGACCAGAATGGAGGCACTCAAAACAGGTCAATCTGAGGAGGGCTGTTTCAGACAGGGTAAAAAGATGCTGTTTTAAATGATCCTTGTGGTATTTTGACCAAAATATGGTACAACCCCAAGGAACCATATCAACTGTGGTAAAATGGTTCTACCATGGGTCCTTTAACACTTGAAAGTCCAACATGTGAACACGTTGGAGATCTTCTGTTGAGGTTCATGCAAACAGGACAACACACAGCAGCTGATTCCCTAGAGGATTCACAGCAAGCAGGTGTGTTGACATTTATTATTGTATAAATATTAGAAAAAAGTGAGTAAATAAGAAGTAAATAGTGAGTAAATATGTATTGTTTTTTATTATTATCATTGTTTTCCTTATGTGTGGTGTATTTATTGTGTTTTTATGTTTCTATCTTCATTGTTTGCACCAATAACCAGAGCAAATTCCAGGTAGGTGTAAATCTACTTGGCAATAAATACCTTCTGATTCTGATTCTGATTCTGATTCTGATTCTCCACAGACACACACATAGAAGACACAACTTGGAAAGGCGATGAGATTCGAGAGCTTTCGGTGTTAAGGGCTGGTGCCGGTGTCAAACGCTTCCTTCAAGCTGCGGCTGGCCTCACTTGAACGTTCTGGAGATTTCTATATTTATTCTTAACACTTGAAGGACCAACATGAATCCTCAGGTGAACACGTTGGAGATGTTCTGTTGAGGTTCATTCAAACAGGACAACAGGACGGGTGACGACCAAGAGAAACCAAACGCCTCCAGACGCACACGAGTCCAAACTAGAACTTCTCCAAAGCTGAGGAACACTCGTCCACTAACTGTTCTCACACTGACATACGCCCAGTGTCCGACCAGCTCCACCAGTAGCACCAGTACATCAGTGAGTGAGGAGACAGACGCCACTGGGATCATCTCTCTGAGCTTCATCTCAAGTTATGAAAGATGTGTTTTTATTTGCTCGACACAGAGTGAACTCGTCATGAATGATTTCCTCATGGGACCATGTGAGTGAACTGACCTGGACCTCTCCACGGCGCCTCCTCTTCATCCTCCTCCTCCTCGTCCTCCTCCTCCCCCCCGCTGGGTCTCCGTCCTCGCTCCTCCTCCTCCCCCTCCTCCTTGTTGGCTCCGCCTCCTCGTGACTCCTGCGTCTTTGGCTCTAGAGACACAAGACAACACAATCAACAACATGTTATTTAAACATGATGTTGACTCGGCGGCTCAAAATGTCAGATCGGCTTCCTCCAGGGACAAAGGTGTGTGTGTGTGTGTGTATGTGTGTGTGTGTGTGTGTGTGTGTGTGTGTCTGGTAGTGGCTGTTCCTGTCTACTGATCAAAGCAGCGGTGAAATGACTCCCTGAGCTGTGTAACACAACGCGCCCCCCCCCCCCCCCCACACACACACACACACAGACACACACACACACCAGATCCACTCTGTGATTCTGCTGCAGCTCCACAATCAAAGAGTCGACACAAACCACTTCTTCACTTTCTGCACCTTCACCTCCTCCTTTGTTTATCAGGTTTTCCACCTATTTCTCTTTTTATTCTCTCTACATCCGTTACCCAGAATCCCCTCCTCCTCCTTCTCCTCCTCCTCCTCCTCCTCCTCCCTTCATCCTGTCACCTCCTCCTCCTCCTCTTCTTCTAATCAGCAGCGATATCACTGCCATTGATCGAGCTGATTACACAGACTCCTGCTCGCTGATCAGTCACTTGGTTGTTCTGCACGTGGACCTGTGTGTGTGTGTGTGTCTGTGTGTGTGTGTGTGTGTGTGTGTGTGTGTGTGTGTGTCTGTGTGTGTGAACCCTGACCTTTGCCTCCTCTCTGGTATCAGTTCATCCTCTCTATTAGCAGGAGACTGTTGATTAGTCAGATCAGATGAATCGTTACATCACAGCTCGTCTGGTTTATCTGAGGTGAAGATCTCTCTCTCTCTCTCTCTCTGCTCTTCATCCTCCTCCTCATCCTCATCATCATCAGGAGGGCAAAGGTCACGGTGGATCACAATTATATTAAATATTAAAATGATCTTTGTGTTTCAGTATCAAACTAATACCGGTGACCTTCCTAATCAGTCAGGTGACGACACGTGTGAAGCAGCAAAGTCCAGGTCAGGAGGAGGTCAGGGTCAAACCCCGCCCCCCCCTCGAATGTATTTTCACAATTGTTACCGTGACGACAGAAATGTGTCACATCGACTGATCGGTTGAATTATTGTTACCGTGACAACATCAGTTGATGGTGACAGATTAGCAGGAAACTTCCAGATCAGGGGGTTTTCACTTTCTACAACATTGTGAGATTCAAATCAATTTCTCAGAAAATAATGAATAATTGAATCTTGTTGAAAAATTAAAATGGAGGAATTGAATTGTTGGGCTGTTGGAGGACGTGTGTGTTTCTATTATTATTATGGTCTGTATCTGCTCTCCAGGTTTTTATTAAAGTGACGTCAGTGTAACTCTGGATTTAAAAAATCACTTCCTGTTCGTCCTGACTCGATCCTCTTCCTTCTCGTAACTTCTGCCCTCCTTCCTCCTCCTCTTCCTCCTCCTCTTCCTCCTCCTCCTCCTCCTCCACCCCCCCCCCCCAGCCGTCTGCACAAAGACCATGTTGACTCTTTGCATTCCCACTCCGATAAACAGCGATAGCTCCCGATCGATAGAGGCCATAAACGCCGTGTGACCACGTGACGCAGACACACCCCCGGCCTTATTAATGCAACAGTTGTGAGATGGGATCAGCATTGTCAAATAAATCAACACACACACACACACACACACACACACAGACACACACAGACACACACACACACACAATCCATCTTCATGTCACATCCACCTTTCAACCTCATCCACACACAAACACTCCTACGTGGCAACATGGATGTACACAGTCTTAAGCAAGCAGGCCCCCCTCCCCCCCCCTCTACACACACACACATTTAAACACACACCTCCCCCCCCCCCCCCCTGCCTAAACAGTGCCATTATTTTCAGCTATAAATCACATTGAATGGCACATTGATTTTATCCTGCAGGGGCTGGAGCTGGAGACACAGTTATTGCGTTTAATATTATCAATATTATCTCCCATATCATCTGAGCCAGGGAGGCAGGTATCAGGAGGAGTCGACAGACACTTTTCTACCAGCCAACTACCCCCCCCCTACCCCACCCTCCACCCCCCCACCCCCCATCGCAAGACAGTCTCCATCAATCTGATAAGCTGAACTTCCCCTGTCACACCTGCAGGGCAAAGTCACCCCCCCCCCCGACGATATCGCCTCCCGACTTCCAGAGCTCGCCACACGCTTCTGTCTCGTGAGTCTTCTTCACGGGTTCTTCACACAATCGGTTCCCTGACGTTTCAAAGATCAGGGAACCGTCTCCACAGAGCTGCTGGTTCTCACGTGGATCCTAACTGGAGCCAGTGGACAATGACTGTGGACTATAGTGGATCTGGTCTTGATGCTGGATCATGATCTTGCTGCTGACCAGAGACTATGATGCAGCAGGACTGCTTGATATATAGTATTGAAGTTATCCTCCAAAATGTTTCCCCTCATCATTGCTGCTGAAACCTTTCTCCTGATGATGTTCTCCTCTACACATCTGTGTCCCTTGTGTCCGTCCTGGGAGACGGATCCTCACATGTGTCTCTCTGAGGTTTCTACGTGTCTTCACCTGTTAAAAGTGTTTTTAGTAGTTTGTCCTGACTCTTGTTGAGGGTGAAGGACAGAGGATGTCTCACCATGTTAAAGCTCTATGAGACAAACTGTGATATGTGAATATGGGATATACAAATAAAACTTGATTGATTGATTGATTTGGTGTCGCAGGTGAAAGGGAACCGGAGGAACCTGAGGAACCAGAGGAACCTGAGCTGGTATCAGTCACTGATCCATTCAGCCACACACACTTCATTCAGTCTGAGGTGATGAGTTCATTCCCGTTAGTTTTGCTGCTGATGGTGTGAAACAGGACTTTAGCATCACTGATATCTGTCAGTGTGAGATGTCATCAGTTTATCATTTCATCATCAATATTATTATAATCAGTAAGAATTGAACTTTAATTAAACTTGACACTGTTCGCTGTTTTGCATTTTGCATTTCACTTTTTACTTCACTTTTTATATCTTTTGTCTTTTATATATTTGTATATAGATATTTTTATGTCTAAATAAATGTTACTTTGTATAAATATTAGAAAAAGTGAGTAAATAAGAAGTAAATAGTGAGTAAATATATATTGTTTTTTATTGTTTTTCTTATGTGTGGTGTATTTATTGTGTTTTTATGTTTCTATGTTCATTGTATGCACCAATAACCAGAGCAAATTCCAGGTAGGTGTAAACCTACTTGGCAATAATTACCTTCTGATTCTGATTCTGATTCTAAAGGAATGAAAATTTAAAAGGATTTTTTGATGGAATAAATACTTTCACTTCAAACTTGATTTTCTCCATTAATCTGCCGATTGTTTTGTCTGAAATGTGTTTGTAGTGATGATCAGAACGAGTCGAGCAACAGCAGAGCCAGATTGATCAGGTAAATTCAAACACACACCCACACACACAAACAAACACACAAACACACAAACACACACACACACACACACACACATAAACACACAGTTATGCCAGCCTGGTTTTTTTAAGGGGTCAGACGAGGTCAGTTTATCAGACTTTACTCAACAGAAAGCAAACGCACATGAAGCTGGGATCTAATATGTGTCTAATAAAGTGAATTTAAAATGTTCACAAGATTTGCCATTTAGGATTTTTGTTATAAACATGACAAACACTTTTCCTGGAGGACAAACCCACGATGGTTCCAGTGAAATCCAGCGTGATCTCAAGCTGCTGGTTTGTATTTATATTTCAGGAGATAGAGATCAGTGAAATTTGTCTCACTTTTGTCCTCTGCATGTGTGTGTGTGTGTGTGTGTGTGTGTGTATTTGTGTGAGGTTAATATCAGTTTAAACCAAAATCATAACGTGGCTAATGTCTGCAATTAGCATGTATTCAAAGTTCTCTATTCGTCTGTGTTGTAGAATCAAATCTGTGGATTCCAACAAATCTGAGAGAAGCTGAATCTGTCTAATATCTGTTTGTTTTCCTTTCAAAATTACCTAAATTAAATCATTTCACCGATACTTCACATGTAACGATCAGAACCGTCCATCATAACGAGAGGTCACGGCCTCCAGCTTCCGTTTGTGCATCACACACTTTTTCCTGTTTTCACCACCGATCACATTGTGGTAAAAACACGTAAATCTAACAAGAAAAAAAAATAAATAAATGGAAACTCAACAATTAGAGAGTTCAAGCCGAGGTGACACCACCGAGCAATCAGCCGAGGAGTGGATCGTATCAGCTTCCTGTGATCGTCATGTCACCAAAGAAAAAAGGAACTTCGCTCGTTTCGGCGAGTCGCTGCAACCGTCGGGCGATTCTGAGAAGAGAGGGGGGGGGGTGGGGGGGGGCACGCACTGAGCAGATGTTCAAGTTGTGTGTCGGTAGGTGTGTGTGTGTGTGTTCATTAATGTTGTGGCTGTGAGTCGGGCTGAGGAGGGGGAGTGAGAGAGAGAACACAGTGCTCGGTGCTGTGTTTTTCTTGCTTAAGTTATCAGGGCGGTTATCGCCAGTGTGTGTGTGTGTGTGTGTGTGTGTGTGTGTGTGTGTGTGTGTGTGTGTGTCTCTTCCAGATGGTGGATAAGAGACCTTGCCTTTATTAGCCAGTGTTGGCCAGATAACGACCTGGTATTGATCCCAGGTTGAAAGAGCAGGTTCGTCAAACATGGCTGATTTACAGGGAACTGATAATGGCAGCACTGGGCAACCGAGGAACCCCAGAAGAGAGAGAGAGAGAGAGAGAGAGAGAGGGGAGTAAATCAACAGTGCAGTGGGGACATGTGTGTGTGTGTGTGTGTGTGTGTAAATATAATCATGCACACACACACTTGTACATATAAAAGAAACAGAGAGTAAGTTTGCAATCGACAGTCGACTCTGCTCACGTGTGCAGTCTGCCTGACTTCTCCCATCTTCTTCTTCTTCTACAATCTAATACACACATAACCCCCCCCTCACCTCACACACACACACACACACACACACACACACACCTCTAGCTAATCTATAATCTCGTCTCGATTAGCACCTGACAGAATTTCCATGGGTTTATCAAACCGAGCCAACCAACAGACGCTTATCACTTCCAGCCCCAAAATTTCACAAGAGCAGGAATTTTTGAGATTAAAAAAAAAAAAAACACACAGCTAGTGAAATCTTGAATAAGTCAAAAGAATATGACTGAAAAACTCTGCTATCACACAGTGGAGGGGAGGGTGGGGGTGGGGTGTGGGGGGGGATAAGAGGTGCATGAAGGGGCAGATCCACTGGAACCAAGATTGAACCTTGTGTGAATTCCTTTTTCTTTCCTTCTTCTTATTTCGTTTAGACACAATAGAGATAAAGTTGTGATACAAACAGAAGCCTCATGTTGTGTGTTTGCTTCTCCTCTTTGTCTCCGGGTGACGTGAACCGTCGGCCGGCTGATAACAGGTGGACGCAGATAAACCTGCTGCTAACCACCAATAACTGCCAGGAAACTACATGTGCCGGGTTTGGATTGGAGGAGGCCGATGAGAATCTCCGTCAGTTTTCAAACCGACGATTTGTCTCCAGTGGAATCTGGAGATTATTAAAGTGAATGTATCTGAGCGACTGTGTACACCAGGGGGTTTCAACCGGGGGTCCGCAAAATTCCAGATTACTCTTGAATATCGTGAAAAATATGTAAAATAAGCAAAATATGTCTAAAATAATATAAAGGTGCTGGTGATCATGAGGTAAAACTTAAGTAGGCCTCAATTGTTTGTGTGATATTGTATGATTATCATTTGTGACATATTCTGCATTACTTTGTCATCTTCCCTCTTGAGTTGTAGCCCCAGTTTATGATGATTGTTATTAATCACCGTTACTTTAACGTTCTCTCAACATGTCAGCTACATGTCTGTACATTTAAGTCATGAACGTTATATATTGATGTACATATGGTTCTGAGTTGTAGTTCAACTACAAACTGCATTTTAATTTTGTTTCAAATTCTTAAGCACTGAAAATCAACCGTTTTTGTTGTTTTTAACACAGATTTTTCTAGATTTGTTTGAGGTTTTTAAATAAAACCAACATGGAAAACCAAATGTTAAATCTTCCTGAGGCAAGAGTGCATAGGCTCATCAGTGGGCCGAGGATTTCTCCAGTCAGAATGGTCCCTGGGACAGAACCAGTTGAAAACCCCTGGTATACACCATGTGCATTTATTATTGTAGTTATGAATGTTCCTCCTCACCTTCGTTGTACAGCGGCGTGTACGACGGCGGGCTGGAGCTGTCGCCCTCCAATGAATCGTCTGGGTCCGAGACTCCGCCCTCTTCTCCTGATAGGCTGTGGCTGTCCAGCGTGTTCTCCTCGCCGGCGTCGAGATCCCCGAGGGAACCTGCAGGAGGAAGAGGAGGAAGAGGAGGGAGCGTGAACACCTGAGACACACGAGGAGCCGACTCCAAAACAAGAAGAAAGAAAACTGGGAGGAGCTGAACATGTCTGAGAGCCAAAAGAAAAAATCATATCACAGAACCAAACACTCAGAAATAATGAGTATAATAAAAATAAAAAAGCTCCACAGGGAATAATAAGGTTCACATAATAATATGAGACCAGACGTCTGCAGGATGTGAGTTTAATTATCTTTCCTTTGGGCCTTGAGTCCAAACAGGAAAAATAAAGTTCCTCTACGTGTGAGCAGCTCGGAGACAGAAAAACACCCTGAACACACGGATCCTCCTTTTTCTAAATGAACTAATTCAAAAAAAAAAAAATACAAGGTTTTGAGAATTGGACATGCTGAACAATCTAATCCAGAAGATTAATAGCACGAAGCCAAGGGGGACCTTAAAGCCAAATTACAGTATACCTCAAAATGTAGCTAAGAGAGTGATTAGCGCCGGGCTGATCCGTATCAATTACAGTTTCATAATCCCTGCTGACCACAGTAATTATACACTACTTTTGATCTATTTTAGCCCGTTTGAAGATTACATCCACAAAAAAATGGAGTCAGTTAATGTGAATTTAATGTGACTTTTTTTTTAAATTGCCTGGTTAATACCACTCGGGCTGTGACACGGAGCATTAACAGCAGACGTGTGTTCGGCCTCGGCGTCTAAAGGAGTCGCAGTTATTAGTGTTTCACGGCTCGCCGCCTCCATTGTGCTCGTCTGCATCCGATGACACGCTTCGCTCCGGGTTCCCGGGAGGACGCCACCAGAGAATTATTAATTCAAGGTAACCATTTCCTTTAAGAGGATTAGAGGGAGCGGCGGAGTGAAGCGGGAACGGTTAACGAGCTGCGGGGGGGGGGGTGAAGACAGTCCTGGAGAGTCGAGGAGGGAGGGGGGGGACGCCTTGTTGTGGAGGAAGTGACATGAACACGGAGATTTCACTTCCCACTTCTCTCCCTCCATCCAGACAGGTTGTAAATTAATTCCCATTAGGTTGTGTTGATGGAATGAACAGGGAGGGAGGGAGGGGGAGAGTGGGGGGGGATTGTTTCAGAGCTAAAGCCGTGACTAGGGGCGTATATATTTACAATACTGGAACAAAAGGAGTCTATAATCTATACAAAGCACACAACAATACCCGTGAATAAAGACGCTTGTAGAAGAAGGGAGAGGCAATTTTTCTAATTCTGTTAATTTCACTTCCAAAGCAATTAAAAGCATCAGAGATAATACTGGGAAACAATCGGCGAGTGAGAAAGTGTTTCTGTCTTTGTAAATGAAACATCTTTAGGCTAATTTCAACTTCCACGCCTGCATGGTTCACTCTAATTTCAGATAAAATTAACACAGCTAGATTTGGACCTTCATAAAGACAGAAGGGGAAAAAAAAATAATACGAGTAGAGGAGACGGAAAGAAGGAGATCGATCCTGAACACAATATTTTTAGAATTAGGTCTGAGCTTTGCTAGATCTAATTTTCAGTATCTATAAGGACACTTTCATACAATTAATTTTGCTTTAATCATAATTGTACAAAGGGACTTCTCGGTATAAAAATTCCAATTATATTTCCTGTTTAAAATGTAAGTTTGAATTATGATTTCTTTCCTCATTACGGCTCTGGTTTAATGAATCAATCGCTGCATCGCTGCTCTCAGACGACAAATTGGGCGGAAAAAAGTTTTCAGGCCGACTTTCCGTCGTCTTTTATCCGAGAGAAACGCTCTCTCTCTCCCCCGTCCGGCCTCGGTCGGGCGAGAGGGAGGATGGAACCCCGGTGATAAGTGAGAAACATTCTGCTTCATTTCCCAGTTTAAAAGTTAAAGCCTTATTAATTGTTACAGGCTGATATCCACATGGAAAAAATGGGACTGGAGTTCTGTGAGAGATGGAGGAATAACAGAAGGCACCGCCCCCCCCCCCCCCACATACACACACATCTGTATCTCTGCAGGAAGCACATGGATTAGCTTTGACACTTATCCAGCAGCACCAGGGAAAGTGAAACTCAGGAAACGCTTTGCATCAGTTCCTGGACACAGAAGAACTCGAGGTTATTGAAAAAGAAATATCCAGAATAAACTGCTCCTCCAGGAGAGATCGACCTCAAAGCAACGACAGAAACGATTCTAGGTCAAAATGTAAATCTGACTAAATAAAGACGCTGAGTGGGAGTAAAGAGGAAAGAAGGTTTAATAATCATAAATTCAGAGAAACTAATCAAGTGGGAAACTCAAAATAAAGATGGAACAAATGATGATTTCTCTATCGATCGTCCTGCGCCACAGGAAGTTGTTCCTGCCTCCGAGCCTCAGACACTTAATATATTTACATCATCGTTTATAAAAATGTATCTGCAATAACCACTTATCTGTTTTTATACTGTATTATAATATACACGTACATATACAAATATATATTCACATATAGAAGTACAATGCGCAAAATGCACATGTTTTCACATATTTTAAATTTCTATATATTATACTTTGTGTGTATACATTTCTATATTTGGTTGGAACAACTTTAACAACAATCAATTTCCCCTGAGGATCAATAAAGTATTTAAGATTCTGACTATTTTACTGAAATTAAAACATCTAACACTAGTTTTTAAAATCAATGGTGGCATCTTCAGTGTTATTTCTGATTTAACATTTTAAATGCTTTTAATTTATACAAATCTGATACTTAGTGTCATTTAAATAAACAGGAAATATATTTTGTAATTTGTTAAATGATGTCAAGTCTCTTGAGTTTATAAAACACACCAACTTTTGAGAAACAATAACCAGCGAAGATAAATTACTAAATGGATAAATTGATAGAAATTAACTGATTATTTTTTATATCAATCACCTGAAGCAGAAATAAATTGCTGCTCATAATAATCGATGAAATGTTATTGGGATTATTTAACCATGGTTGTGAGGAATTGTTGGTTTTCTTGGGCTGTTCAGAGAAAATCTGACGTATTCGAATATTCGAATATTGTGATTCAATACAACGAGAGCTCATGAGACTGAGAGGAACTGAAGAGCAGGAGGTGAAGTGTCCCTCTCATGTGACTCTGAACATCGTGTCTCACCAGCCGAGTCAGTGAAACACGCTCGGGCCCGATGTGGCGTCGGAGCTGCTCGCCGCCGCCGCCGCCGCCCCCCCGCCCGTCCCCGAGCTGCGAGAGGAGGCAGAACAAAGTGCTGCTGCTGATGAAGGCTCAGGAGATACTGCTTTATTAACTCTGTGTCCACATCAAACCTGCAGCGAGCAGCGAGCTGATGAAACACAGAGACAACACACATCAAACCTGCTGCTCAACAAGCTGATTAAACACACGCCGTTCGCACGCTAATAACCCCACGCCGCACGGGAAGGAGAGAAAAAACACAAGACCTGAAAGCAAGAGAAGAAGTGTGTGGGGGGGGAGGAGGAGGAGTACTTGAATCAGACAATCAGCGACTTGAGAAGAGAAAACATAAAAAGAGGATATTTAGAGACAGAGTCTCCCCTGGAGAGGAGCCACTTATCCATCAGAGTGGAGAGAATCACCCACGGAGGAAATACTTTTAATCAACTTTTCACTTTACACAACATCCCCCCCCCCCCCTCATGGCTGCATGGGCTCTTATCACAGATCCATGCCCCCCCCCCCCCATCATCCACACAGACCCTGATATCGATCCATTATATTCAGCTTCAATAAAAATCAGCTTTCTCCCGCTCGGCCTTTTGGGATCCGAGCTGCTAACGAGCTCTCATCGATTCCTGCAGAGAAACGTATGGATTCTGATTTCTCTTCCTCAACACGTCTGAGATCTGAAATCCACCGGGAACCTTCCCGACTTATATCCTGCTTCATATCTATAAGCATCGTGAGTATAAGTTAACGATGGAAGATTCAAACCTGAGCTGTGATCAAACCTCCACTAACTCAGCTGTGATGAAACCTGATGCGTTTCTGTTTCTGTGGATCCAAACAATCTGGAGACGAGTTAACAGAGGGAACAGAGGCCGAGCCGCATTATATTTAATCATTATATCATCAAATATAATGATTTATGTTACGTTTAGATTTTATAAAATTCTATTCATGTATAACGGTTGTAAATACAGTTTTATACCCGAAAGCCAGTAATGTTTTTACGGCCCAACAGCCTCTTTAATTCAATCACACACACACACTCATACATATCAGTTCACTCAATACTTCCATCGATATCTGGGAAATGATTTTTAAGACAGTAAATAAAAACCCTGGATAAAGTTCTTCACAGACACAGAACTGTTCCTCCGTCAAATCTGGGAATTGAAAACCTTCAGAAAAGTCCAGATTCATCTCTGTGCTGATGGATGAAAAGTAGACGTGTGTATTAATATAGAAAATGGAAGAATTGATTGAGTTGAATTGTGGAGCTGATGAAGATTCACACCCCTGGTACCCCACAGTGTTTTACTATTCAAATTAGTCCGACTTAATTATTCACGTTCGCTGAAGCGTGAAATCTCTACATTTGCACTTTAAATGTTTTTATGTGCAGGAAGAATCACGGAGGAGTGTTTTCATTTCCACGCCACAGCAGGTTGGAGAGAGAGAGAGAGAGAGAGAGAGAGAGAGAGAGAGAGAGAGAGAGAGAGAGAGAGAGAGAGAGAGAGAGAGAGAGAGAGAGAGAGAGAGAGAGAGAGAGAGAGAGAGAGAGGGAGAGGGAGAGGGAGAGGGAGAGAGAGAGACAGGACAGAGAGAATATGCAGAAAGAGAAAAGAGGTAGAAAAGGTAGAAAACGTGATGAAGAGCGGTGGAGCTACACGACAGTGATGAAGAGGAGGGATGAAGAGGAGGGATGAAGAGAAGGGATGAAGAGGAGGGATGAAGCTACACTACAGTGATGAAGAGGAGGGATGAAGAGGAGGGATGAAGCTACACTACAGTGATGAAGAGGAGGGATGAAGCAGTTATGAAGAGGAGGGATGAAGCTACACTACAGTGATGAAGAGGAGGGATGAAGCAGTTATGAAGAGGAGGGATGAAGCTACACTACGGTGATGAAGAGGAGGGATGAAGCTACACTACAGTGATGAAGAGGAGGGATGAAGCTACACTACAGTGATGAAGAGGAGGGATGAAGAGGAGGGATGAAGCTACACTACAGTGATGAAGAGGAGGGATGAAGAGGAGGGATGAAGCTACACTACAGTGATGAAGAGGAGCGATGAAGAGGAGGGATGAAGAGGAGGGATGAAGCACGCGTGTCAGATTCATTTTAATTCTTAAATTGTTTGAACATTTAAAATGAATTCCAGGAATATTTCACCTCTTCTCTCATTCCTCATCTCTCCATTCCAACCGGCAGTCTCTCCTCTATATTCTAACTTCCTCTCTCTCTCTTTCCATCTTTATCTCTCCGTTCCTCATTCCCCCTCCTTATCCCCACCTTTCTTCTCCTCCGTCCCCCTTGCAATATCTCTCTCTCTCTCTCTCTCTCTTTCCCTTATAGTCCATTACCTTCCAGAGAGAGACAGAGAGACAGACAGAGATGGAGAGAGAGAGAGAAAGGGAGAGAGAGAGAGAGAGAGAGAGAGAGAGAGAGAGAGAGAGAGAGGGAGACAGAGAGAGAGGGAGACAGAGAAATAGAAATAGACAGAGAGAGAGAGAGAGAGAGAGAGAGAGAGAGAGGGGTAGGAGGAAGGTAATGGACTCTAAGGGAAAGTCTGTCTCTCTCTCTCTCTGTCTCTCTCTCTGTCTCTCTCTCTCTCTCTCTCTCTCTCTCTCTCTCCCTCCCCTCCCTCCATCCCTCTCTCTCTCTCTCTCCGGTGCAGCGCTGGTGCCTGGGAGCGTCACTCGGTGGAACGCTGGGAGCCGTTGGCGGTTATCACCTCCTGCAGACTCCCTCTCTCCCTCTCTCTCTCCCTCTCTCTCTCTCTCGCCCGCTCTGATCTGTCTCCTCTTCATTAAGCAAATACGCCGACGTGGAAATGAAAACATAATAGCTATTTGATTTCCAGAGAGATATTTTGCATATTGGTTCGGAGCTGATAGCGGAATTTCATCAAGTCATTTTTTTTTTTTTCTCCCCTTTCCTTCTCTCTTCCCTCCCTCCCTCCCTCACCCCCCCACTCACCCACCTCTCCTCCTCCTCCACCCCCCCTCCCCTTCCCTCCATCCTCACGCTTTAAAAACTGAATTACTGAGGCCGGCTTTCAGATTTCTTTACATTGCTGGGAAGACGGAGTGAGAGAAATCTAGTTCCCCAGAAAGACTACTTAAACGATTAAATAACCCCCCCCCCACCATTCCCATCTTTCTCTCTCTCTCTCTCTCTCTCTTTTTGATAACAAGGAAGAGAATTTAAAGAATTCACAGTACTTATGCTTCACTATACTAATCAAAGATAGGAGTGAGAAAATTAACTCCTTAATGAGCACAGCCGTCTCTGTGATAAAGGTCCTGGGGGGGGGGTGGGGGGGGGGGGGACACAGCCGGGTGGGACGCTGGCTGAACCTCGGGGGGGAGGAGGAGAGGGGGGGAGATAGAGAGCGATAGAGGAGGCCACCGGATGGAGGGATGGAGAGTGTAATGGAAACAGAAGGAGAGAGACTTGACATCCCTTCCTCTGAGGAGGAGAGACTTGCTTCTGTGGCACGAGGAGGAGGAGGAGGAGGAGGAGCAGGTGGAGAGATAGCACCCCCCCCCCCCCCCATGGTGCCACAGATACCCGGCGTGGCGTTTGTATCAGCCCTTGATGGATGGTCCGGCAGCGGGTATCCCTCACGCCCCCCCGAGAGGACGCTGCCCCCTGGAGGAGAGGATCAGCAGCCTCTTCACAGCCGGACTATCTGATGCTCCGGCCCCGGGAACAGATCTGCCTGCTGCTGCTTTCCATGTTGGAACAGCGTGTTGCTGCACCGCTGATAGCGGCGCTGCCATGTTCACGCCGCGGCCCGACGAGTACTGTACACACACACACACACTCACACACTCTCACACACACACACACACCTACACAGAGCAGCAGACACACACATCAGGAGCTCTGCAGCCGCTCCTTTGAAATAACAAGGAGTCTAATTACATCTATTATTCATCAGTCGGTGAAGCTGCTGTTGGTGAAGAGTTTTATCATTGTCAAAATGTCTTTTGCACTTTTATCACTTTAGTACGTCTACACTTTACTTTACATAAACTTATGCTGCTGCTATACGTGCTGTATGTGAATCTGTTTGTTTACTTAGAATTAGGGAAATGTCTTGTTGTCTTATCCGTTGTGACTCTGCACTTTAGGTTTCACTGTGGGAGAGAGTGGGAAACGATATATATTTCTTTGTATGTCTGTGCAAGTAAAGTAATTGACAAATAAAGCTACTATACTATATTGTCACATAAAAATATTCTACTTTTACTTTGTGAGCCCACGAGCTGCTGCACCAACACTTCTCTGGATTTCATTCTCTAAAACAGCTCAGTCATTTCAGAGGCGGATCAAAACATATTTTTGAGCCTTAACATTTCTGGGGTTTTAGATTGTAAATGAACTATTTTAACACAAAGAAACTAATCTGAAAGACTCTGACGATTCCTGTTATTCTAAATTCATTTGACGAATACATCACCGCCATTCAAATATGGAGACTTCTGGTATAAATACAAATCTAGATGGTGTTGAACAGAATGTTTGGACACTTCCAATCGGAAGCTCACAAACCATCAGGTTAGTGGGTGGAACCACTGGGATCATTTTTTGCTGAAAGCTACCTGAGGTCAAAGTTGGCTGCTGTGTCACCTGTGATGTCAATTATAATAATAATAATGTGAATTTAGCTAATAAGAAATCCTGATTATTATAATAACGCTATCAGAGAAACTGTTTTTGTGATCCACAACCCAGAATTGAATATCAGCTGATTTGGCTCTATAGTGTTTTTATAGATTTTGATATAGAACAAGAACCACTTCTGCTCTGAAACTCCAGTAATTAACAAAGTGTTGAAATGACTCTGTACCGTTTGTGAAACCTTCAGAATGACACGTCTTTATTATATATTTATTCTTTATTTATCACTGCAGCGTCTCACTCGTCCTGCGGAGACGCTGCTGATGTCTCTGATGGAGTCTTCTCTCTTCTCTCTGGTGTTTAGCTTCACGACTGCTTCCCTCTGGCAGCTCTTCACTCGCCCTAACGCTCGGTTTCATTCTCCTCCAGGAAGCTTCACTCCCACATCGCTGCAGCCTCACATCACAGAGGAGCTGCAGACTGCGTTCCTCCGAGACTCCGGAGAACAGAGAGACAGACACACTGGATTCCTCAGAGGAAGAGAAACCAGCACCTTGATGTCACAGATGGAAATTCAAATCAATGAAACGTCTCCTTCCAGAAGAGACGACCTGGAGACGCTGCTGATCCATCCCATGTCTGCCAATCAGGGGATTGTCCAAATTCCACAGAGACGAGAATCACAGGGAAATTAAATAATAATAATCTGAATATAATGTGAGTGCAATGTGGACACTCGTAGAGATCAGCTCCCTCAAGTCATCCAGTCGTTTCTGTGTAATCATGCTAACAAACAAACAGACGGGTGGAGACAAAGCCTCCCGGAGGGTGATCATGATCGTCTCTCTCTCTCCCGGGTCACGAGTCTGGAGTTCACACAGGTTTTGAAACAGGCTCTTATGATCCAGATGATCGCCCGGCGAGGTGAGAGAGAACCTCCCGGCAACAGGAAGGGACTCGAACCTGCGAGTTCCACGACAACAGATCCTCAGGTTCAGTGTCTCTAAAGACAAAGTCCGATGTGACCTCAACACGTCCTCAGTCTTTTACCGGCGACTGCTCAAGAGCTGCAGGTCACTGAGAGCTGCTCAGGACAGGCCGGTCCAAAGTACCAAGTAAAACTACACCAGACAGGAAGTGACCTTTCACGTGTGTTTGGGATCTACAGCATGATTTAGATTTGGTCTTTCTCTCTACGCAGGTTATATGGACTCCAAATAAATAACAGCTGAAAGTGTGGTTTCAGCCGCACCACCCAGGCCATAAGACTTTTAAACTCCTCTGAACTGCAATAACTCCACCAAACCAGCAGCGTGGCATATTTGCATATTTGCATATTTGCACTACTGCACAAATTGCACTATTGTTGTTTTATTTTTGTCTTCATCTGTAAAGATATATATTTATATATATATATATATATATATATATAATTTTCTATTTTAAATGTTTGATATTCTAGTTTTATTTTATTTTATATGTTTTATTCTATTTTATACTTTTTATTCTATTTTATACTACTGTATTTCTATTTTTATTTCATTTTTTTGGTTGTAATAACTTGAGCATTGTTTAAACAGAGCCAGCAACTGCTTCATGTGATCTCTGTGCATTTGACAATAAAAAATCTTGAATCTTGTTGATGTAACAGGTGGCTTTGAAAGAGGGAAAGAATGCAGAAAGAAAGAATGAAGAAAGAAAGAATGGAGGAAAGAAAGAAGGAAGGAAGAAAGGGGGGGTTCTGTGAGGGAGGAGAGAGAGAGAGAGAGAGAGCAGTGAGCGAGCGGGCGAGCGGAGACCCTGGACTGTTGGAGCAGACGAGAAGACGATAAGCTCGGCTGATAAAAGATAGAAAATAGCAGCAGATTTGAACTTTCCCACCGTCCTAAGATCCACAGGGGGAGGGGGGGGGGGGGGGAGGAGTGGATTCAACTACTTATTGAATCCGTTCCTATCTACACCAACCCCCCCCACCACCACCACCACCCCCCCGTCCAAAACCCAACAAGGCCACGACTGGAGCACGGATACAAGGCTGACACACAGAACTACACACTCAGCAGGGTTCCCACTGTCGAACAATGACACAACTCTTCTACAGGCTGTAGTGAACACTTGTGATAGTCTGGAAATACCACAACGCACGCGCACACACACACACACACACAAACACGCACATACACACACACACACACACACACACACGATTGTCAGCATAATCACTGAAGAATTTAAAAGTTAAAATAACCAGAGAGACTCACAGAGAGGTCAAGGGAAGGTCATGGAGTTCCTGCACACACACACACACACGTACACAAACACACACACACGTACACACACACACGTACACACACACAAGGTCATAACAGATGTGAAGTCTACCCATCATCGTTCCATCCTCAAATCAAATCAGAGACAGTGTTTCTCTCCATATCTCTGCTCCGCTCCCTTGATATAAGACTTGGCCTTGAGTTAGATGGTGAGAATTCTAACACACTTACAAACAGTACACACACACACACACACACACACACACACAGACACACACAGACACACTAAATGTTTGCTGAAATAAGGTCATTGCGGACATGGTTTTGGCTGTGAAATTTATTGATGGGATTCATTCACAAGGTCTGAGCTGCAGACGGGATTCAACAGCACAGGTGGGACCAACACACACACCCTCAGGCACCATGCAAAACCACACACACACACACACACACACACACACACACACACACACAGACACACACACACACACACACACACAGACACACACACATGAAATGTTTCACTCTTCATTGGCTGTTCTTTCAGGCTAACTTGCTAACACTTGTTTCTCTCTGTCTGATTCAAATAACTTCAAACTTTCTTTCTGAGGATTTTACACTTAGATGTGAAATTACAGCACAAAAGTTAATGTTTGGAAGCTTGGAAATGACCACAAGTCGCCTTAATGGGCCAAAATTCAGTCCTCATAATATAACCTGCATCGGATTATATTGGATTATGGATGGAGACATATTGTATCTGCATTTTAGACAAATACTCCATTTCCAGTTTTGTTTTTTCACATTAAATTCTGTAAAGACGCGAGCACACGATCTGGTGAATAACAAGGTTACGTATCATCTGTGACTCGATGCATCACATGAACAGAGAAGAGGAAGATGAGGAAGAAGAGGAAGAAGAGGAAGATGAGGAAGACGAGGAAGATGAAGAGCTGTTAACTTCAGCTCACGTCAGATCAGACGCAGATCAAACGTTCGGACGATTAACAACATGAGACGTTTCTCAGAGTGAGTACAGTACGAGGGAGGATCTGTTCCCGGGCGTGTGTGGGTCTGACTTTTACTGTGATTAGTGTGTGTCTGTAATGTGTGTGTGTGTGTGTGTGTGTGTGTGTGTGTGTGTGTGTGTGTGTGTGTGTGTCTGTGTGTGTGTGTGTGTGTGTGTGTGTGTGTGTGTGTGTGTGTGTGTGTGCGTGAAATAATAAGCCCGATTGCAATCCCTGCTCCTTGATCTCAACCTTGAATAAAGATGGGAGGCAGATGAGAGATTATGATGGTCTGCAGGAGGAGAGAGAGAGAGAGAGAGAGACTCCCTCGCTCGCCCTCGCTCGCCCTCATCTCTGACATGAATCGGCTTCCTGTCATGTGACTGGAGGGAAACAAAGATCTGAGCCGATGAAGTGTGCGACTCGTTAATCGTCTCTTTCCAGGTTTCTTGCTTTCGTTCACCTTGCTCCTCTCGCTGGTCTCCTGCTTCCTTCTCCTTCCTCCTCTGTCTAGTTTCACCCACTCTTCCTCCTCCTCCTCCTCCTCTTCCTCCTCCTCCTCTTCCTCCCGACCGGCCTCTCGGGCGCCGTGGCCTCGCCGCTCAGCCCTGAGACCTCATGTTAACAGGAGGAACCTAAACACACGCGCAGATGTTTCTGCTCGGCTCAGAGACTAAACACTGCCGGGGGGGTGAGAATGCAACAGGAAAACCCCCTGAGGACGGTGTGTGTGTGTGTGTGTGTGTCTGTGTGTGTGTGTGTGTGTGTGTGTGGGTGTGTGTGTGTGTGTGTGTGTGTGTGCCTCCGTCACCAGAGAGCATCTTCAATTCAGAAGGAACGGGAATTAACTAAATACATTCATTAAAATCCATAATTTTGAAGTGAAAAACTAATTTGCAAATCAAAAAGCAGCTGCAGCAGAAAATACAGAAATACAAAAAGTGCAAAATATATCATCAGCATAGAATTGTCATTGAGTTTTATTATGATGCAGTTTAAATTAGCGCCTGAGACTGATGTGTATATTTGAGTATATATCTGCAGATATATATTTATTGAAAAAAATGATTCCTGTGATGTCGTTATCGAACCCTCACGACAAAGAACTGTAATTGATGTTCGATATTTTACAGTTTAATCATAAACTTATTTAAAAATACAACAAAACGACAACATTTGAATCGAGAAAATATTTTACACATAAAATTTATCATAAATGCAGTTTTTTTTATAATGTAGAATTTTAATTTTTCCTCGGCACACAGACGCTGATAACAGCCTCTCAGTGAAAAGCTCAAATTGGATCATTTTAATGAGACAACTCATGAATCAGTCAGGCTTTGGTTTTAATTGGTGCGTGTGGAGTTTGCCTATTCCGGGTTTATTTAATAAAATTTTGACTCAGAAACTTAGAGAAGGGAATGTTATATATTTAAAAACCTCAACGTGTCAGTGCTCTCTGGAAGTGGGACACTCTTTCCAAATGACTTCAAACCTAGTTCCACATTTTCAGTTTTGCAGTGTCTGGTTATTAATGAGCAGCAGCCGTGGTTTTGTGTGATGACTTTATTAGAGAGAGACTTTCTAACGGCTTTGAAATTGTTTTAAATGCTCACGTTTCACTCGGAGTCAAGTTCAGTGATTTCAGAGGCAGATCAAAACACATTTCTGGTGTTTTCAATTGTAAACACGAAGGAACTAATCTAAAGATTCTGACGATTCCTGTTATTCTAAATTAATTTGAGCAATTCAAATATGGAGACTTCTGGTTTAAATACCAACCGGTGATGTCACAGTGGGTTGAACCACTGGGTCAAAGTTCACTGCTGTGTCACCTGTAATGTCAATTACAATAATAATAATATGAATTTAGCTAATAAGAAATCCTGATTATTATAATAACGCTATCAGAGAAACAGTTTTTGTGATACACAACCCAGAATTGAATATCAGCTGATTTGGCTCTATAGTGTTTTTATAGATTTTGATATAGAACAAGAACCACATCTGCTCTGAAACTCCAGTAATTAACAAAGTGTTGAAATGACTTTTTCCAAATGACTTCAAACCTAGTTCCACATTTTCCGTTTTGCAGTGTCTGGTTATTAATGTGCAGTGATAGAGACGTGGTGTGTGAAGACTTTATTAGAGAGAGACTTTGAAATTGTTTTGAATTCACACGTTTCACTCGAAAGTCAAGTGTCACACGAGCTGGAAATATATAAATAAGCAGCGATCAAGGAAAAAAGAAATTCAATATGCCATTGTTCCACATGACAGAATCAGTATTGTGTATCTGTGTGATGTTTGAGGGGGGGGGTAGACCAGGAAAACCCTCTGTGAGAAGTGAAGAGGAATACCAGGGGGATGAAAGGGCAGAGAAGAGATGAAGATAAAGAAACAGACGAGCGGAGAAGAAGAATAAAACAAGAGGAAAGAGATATGGAGAGTGCACAAATCTGGAAGAAGAAGAAGAAGAAGAATGGGGGGGTGGGGGTTGAGTTGGGGGGGGTAACGCCACTCACAACTTGGCTTTGCATCTGTTATCTCCGCCTCCTGTCACAAGGCTTAAAATAAAAATAAAAATAAAGTGCGATGGCGGCGGCGGCGATAAACCCGCGGAGCTCGGAGAGCGGATGGAAAGAGATAGTTAAATATAACCAGAGAGAGAGAGAGAGGGGGGGGGGGGCGGGCGTTCAAGAGGCCGGGCATCACTGGAGCCCTCACTGCCCAGATAGCATCCGTGTGGAGAGAGAGAGAGAGAATGTGTGTGTGTCTGTGTGTGTATGCAAAAGACATATTCATAATTACTCTACAGATCGAACAAACACACACACACACACACAGACACACACATACACAGAGACACACACAGACACAAGTATGCAAGCACCAACGGTTACTATAACAAAAGGAGGAGATGGAGAACACACACTAACAACCACACACACACACACACACACACACACACACACACACACACACACACACACACGGAGCAGAGCCAACACATCTATGTATCTCTCTGCTTCACCAAAGGAAGTATCAGCCCCCCCGACCCCCCCCCCCACAACGAAACGCAAAAAGTCACAACGGGATTTCTGATGGGAAAAATGTGCTTTCCTCAGATGATGGTCAGATAGAAGCGGGAGTACAGCCAAATGTCAGAGATGATAAATGGAAGGGTGCAGAGACAAGATCATACACACAAACACACACTGATACAAACACACACACACTCTGATACAAACACACACACACACAAACACACACACACACATACACACACACAAAGGAAGGCACAGAGAAATACTCTCTTCCTCACTTGTTCTCAAAACTTCCACATGTGATGAATCTATTTACAAACAGGTTCAGATCAGTTTTCATGTCTGAGTTAAATATGACGAGTTTGTTTTTTTAAAAGGCTTCACATTCAAAACTCATGATTCATGTGTTTATAAGTTCTTAAATATCTTTGGCTTTGACCAGTCGTACAAATATTCAGCTCACAAAGATATGAATCGGATAAACGCAGCAGCTGGATGAGTTGGTTCCAAATTAATCAAATATTAAAGCTGCTGTTCAGGCGAATTATTCGATTACTAATTAAGTGTTTTAACATAAAAGCTGTGAAGTTTTCCAGCAGCTGCTCGATTCTATTCAAAGTTTTCTATGTTTTCAGAAAACGTCGGTTATTATTCAGAAGCTGTTAAATCTTCACTGGGATCAACTTATGATCCACGATTCACTGTTTGTAGAAGTAACTTCACCACCTGACATGTGAACAATATTTGGACCAGAGCAAGGATTTTATTTCTATTATTTTATAACAATAATAATAAAACACAAAGAAGCATCACATGAAACATCAGTTTCCTAAAGTCTTCAAACTGCTTCACTATGACATGAAACAATCGCTAAATTGTATTAATAAGATTTAAAGATAAATCAAAATACTGACAAATAAATTCATCTTGATCAGGAAATAAATTCTCTATTATTGTGACAACATCTGAGCCTCGCCCGTCCTGGTGTGTTGTGTTGTGTTGTGGCGCTGTGCAGCCAAGCGTGTTTGCATATGGGTGTGTGTGTGTGTGTGTGTGTGTGTGTGTGTGTGTGCGTGCGTGTGTGTGTGTGCGTGTGCGTGTGTGTGTGTGTCTGTGTGTGTGTGTGTGTGTGTGTGTGTGTGTCTGTGTGCGTGTGTGTGCATGGATGACTTCAAAGATAATTTTAATATCGGGCCGGTGTGGATTGCTGATAGTGTTTTAAGGCCGGGCCCGGTGGACCAGGCTGTGGTAGTACCTATCTGTAATTAGTAACCATTCCCTATCACTGATAAGATAAACTACGCCTGACCTTTTCCATTCAGTTGGCATGGCAACCCCGACACCCCCACCCCGGCACCACCCCCAACCCCCCGCCCCCCCCCCCTTCGTATTATTTTAGTGATTAAACAGCAAATAGTGCCGAAGATGTGAGGAGCCGATAGGAGCGTGATTAATAATAGTCCTCCACATGGTCCTCCGAGGTGTGTGTGTGAGTCTGTGTGTGTGTGTGTGTGAGTGAGTGAGTGAGTGTGAGTGTGAGTGTGTGTGTGTGTGTCTGTGTGTGAGTGTGTGTGGAGGAGGGGCCTGTCAGTGTCAAGCAGTCATTGTGAAAAGGGCTTGGCTTCGGCTTTTTGTGGTGAATAATGGAAATTTAAGACGAGCTGAAAGTGAAATAAAAGCATCGGGATAAGAGCGATAGATGTGTGTGTGTGTGTGTGTGTGTGTGTGTGTGTGTGTCACCCCCCACCCCCCCCTCACTCTCTGAGGAAGGCGACCATTAAACATCACCCTCTCCTGCGCCCACTCAGCTCCTGCCCACCGTGGCCGTGGCGTTCTATCTGCTGATGAATAATGAATGCTGGATTCCAGGGTTACCTCCTCCTCCCTTTAAAACGCCGCGCTGTGGTTTTAGAGTGGCCGGGGGGGCGGGTGGGGCGGGAGAGGGGGGGGGGGCTGACCTCTCGGGCTGGGACACTTGGAAAGACAAACTGAGTGTTCGGTGATCGATGTCCGTCTCGGTGGAGGAAGCCTGAGATTCACCTGAGGTACTGAAACCCTTAACTTAACTTAAGGGAAGCAACCACAGAACCAGTCAGTTGCTGAGGGGAAGTTTCACATTATGCTGTAGTATTAAATAAATAACACAATATTTGTGATTTTTGTATTAGTTTGAATCACCAACAGCATTTTATATTAGTTTTAAAACAGTCGATTAATCCGCAGAGACACAAAATGTGAAAACTCTATGATTTAAAATGATAAAAAGGTGGAATCAAAGCCTACGACTGTACTTATTAAAAAATGTTACTCCTGAAAAGGAAAATATTTGATTTGATATCTCAGTGAATCCTCTTTGTCCACTGGAGGCGCTGCAGTTCCCTGGGCTCGAACTGAACAACGCACCAATTACAATAAATCAAACAGCAGTCAGGGAATCAAGCTACAAAAATATATGGATTTAAGCGATAAAGAATTTCTCCAAAACTGACTTTTGAATGTTTTCTTTATTTCCATGTAACAGAAAGTAAACTTTAGATAACGAATACTGTGACCTAATTTAATGTATCAGTAGATATGACAATATACAGGTTGATCATTACTTCTGCAGATGATACCGTGTGAATACAAAAGCCGCTGTCGTTATTACTGTAAATATAGATATGTACAGTGAGCCGGGAGCTTCCTCACTCCTAGGAAGCTCCGGCTCTGTATCTGCCTCCATTTGCATGCCAGGGAAATGGCGAGTAGGTATGCAAAGCAGGACCAGGGGACTCAAAGGTCAGAGTGGGTCGACTGCGGCTGGGCGGCCGAACAGCTGAGCTGGACCCGGCCGAGTGTTATCGCTCAGATCCTTCAGCCGATAGCTCAGGGGTGGGGGGGGTGGCACTTCTTACACTCCGTACTACAGAGGGAAATCATCCGAATTTGTCCGTCCGTGACGTCCTCTATGGAGGACCATACATGACTTAAGTATAAATAAATAAATTTATAAATAAATACATAAATAAATAAATAAATGTATAAATAAAATAAATGAAAATATATTTAAGACATTTATTTAGACATTTCTGTTGTTATTAACGTATTTATTTATTTATTTCTGTATTAATTTCTGTATTTTCTTTTTTATTTATTTATTTATTTATTAATACTTAAGTCATGTATGGTTCTCCATAGTCCTCCTGTCGGCTCCACACTGAAGTCCTCAAGGACAAACTCTGTGAGAGTTCTACACATGCAGAAGAAAACAAGATCTGCAGGTGAATGAGACGTTTAATAACCAAGTCGTTCTATATCTCAAACTCTGCATGCTTGGATTATATCGGGACTGGACTTCTGGACGTAGGACTCGAGACATGAAGGGACATCGCACCAAGTTGGAATAGTTTGGACGCTCAATCATTAAAAAATTTGGAAATAGGAGCTCTATGATCAGAAAAATGTAGAATGATAAGAGAAAAGCTTCAGCCAGCGGAACCAAACATGAATATTGTGAGAAACATGAAGACTTCACCCGATAAGAAAATGTACAAATAAACATGTAAAGTAGTATCATAGATTGTTTTTAAAAATAAACATGGACTCGGAATCTGGAAAGTGAAGCCATGTGCCTGAAAGCTGCATTCTCTTGAATGACCAGCAGAGGACATAATGGTTGCTGGACAATATCTTCTTTTAATTATATCAAACTAGATATTGGTTTGTGTGTATGCGGATGTTTACACTTATTAACACTTTTAGGTTAGAAGGTGTAACATAAGAAAATGACAATAAGTATGGTGTGGAACATATAAATGTGTTTTGTTTAGTGGACGGTATCAAACATCACTTTCCACATTTTGTGTCTCGGAGGATGAACAGATTAGTTTGGTCACTTGGTCCCATATTATATATTATTTCCCACATGGTCCTAAGCTCCAGAATAGTCTCCTATGGGGGTGGGTGGGGGGGGCGTTCAGAGGAATGTGCCGACTGAGGAGGATTTAGCCAATCAGATGAGTGTCGGCCATCCAGAGATATGCTCCAGATAATTCTGGGACATCTCTTAAAGAAATGGAACAGATAAACCATCAGATTCACACGAGCAACATACACACAAATATAAGTTTAAACACAACTGCTGCTGCTATAAGCACTTCCCAGCAGCCTTCACGTGGACACACACACACACACACACACACACGCACACACAGACACACACACACAGGAAAACGGTACGTCCGCATGATTGCTTGAGTAAGCGAATTAGCCTCACGATGGCTGAGGAAGCAAGAAGTCGGCAGAGAAGAGGGATAATCTTTTATCTCTCACCCGCCCAAATGATTTCTTAAAGTCTGTATCACTTCCCTGACAGTTGACGTTCCACTTTTTCCCCCTTTTTCATTATTTATTTATCTATTTCTGCTTTGTGTGAATTCAGCTAAAATACTTCTAAAGCGCTTAATGGCCGTATCGCCGGCCGGGATCTGCTGCCACACGCTGCCTCTCCCCGGCCCGAACCCCCGAAGAGCCGCGGCGTTATCAACCCGTCTTGACGAGAATGACACGGCCAATTATTGACAAATTATTCCTTCATAGAATGACAGTAAGACAAGGAGAGGAGTGAGCGGGGGGGGGGGGGGGGGGGGCTGTTGGCTTGTGGACGCCCCCCCAACAGGCCCGAGGAGACAGGCGTCTATCTATCAGATTCTATTAAGAGCTTCAGCACTTTGGCGAACAAAGCTGCCAGCGCCCGCCACGCATTAGCCGCCATTATACGCTCATGAACTTTGTCACCATCACAATGCCCCGTCCCCCCCCCCGTCCCCGTCCCCCCCATTCTCTCTTCGGAGACATTTTTTTGTCTCCTTTTGTGAGACCAGGGCGCCGCATCACTTCCTCTTGGCCTGTGAGAGTTAGAGAGTGGATAGAGGAGAAGATGATAAATATATAGAAAATAATTAGTGTCTTTTTAAGGGGAAGAGGGTGTGATGTCACCACGTCAGGTGTGATGTCACCACGTCAGGTGTGATGTCACCACGTCAGGTGTGATGTCACCACGTCGAGACATAAATCACCAGAACTGTGTTCAGTAAGAATCATCTAAAGTATGAAAACTGCATATTCTGTTTTATTTCATTGGACTTCTTCAGCAACTTTTGAATAAAAAAGCCCAAAGAGACAACGAGTCCTCTGACTACAGAGGACAGAGGACCGAGGACAGAGGACCGAGGACCGAGGGCCGAGAGCCGAGGACAGAGGACAGAGGACTGAGGACCGAGGACAGAGGACCGAGGACCGAGGGCCGAGAGCCGAGGACAGAGGACAGAGGACTGAGCACTGAGGACCAAGGACAGAGGACTGAGCACTGAGGACCAAGGACAGAGGACTGAGCACTGAGGACAGAGGACCGAGAGCCGAGGATAGAGGACAGAGGACAGAGGACAGAGGAACCAGGACAGAGGACAGAGGAACCAGGACAGAGGATAGGGGACAGAGGACAGAGGATAGAGGACAGAGGACAGAGGACAGAGGACTGAGCACTGAGGACCAAGGACAGAGGACTGAGCACTGAGGACCAAGGACAGAGGACTGAGCACTGAGGACAGAGGACCGAGAGCCGAGGATAGAGGACAGAGGACAGAGGACAGAGGAACCAGGACAGAGGACAGAGGAACCAGGACAGAGGATAGGGGACAGAGGACAGAGGATAGAGGACAGAGGACAGAGGACAGAGGACTGAGCACTGAGGACCAAGGACAGAGGACTGAGCACTGAGGACCAAGGACAGAGGACTGAGCACTGAGGACAGAGGACCGAGAGCCGAGGATAGAGGACAGAGGACAGAGGACTGAGGACACAGGACACAGGACAGAAGACAGAAGACAGAGGACAGAGGATAGGGGACAGAGGATAGAGGGCCGAGGATAGAGGACAGAGGACAGAGGACAGAGGACAGAGGATAGAGGACAGAGGATAGAGGACAGAGGGCCGAGGACAGAGGACAGAGGACAGAGGACAGAGGATAGAGGACACAGGACACAGGACACAGGACACAGGACACAGGACACAGGACACAGGACACAGGACAGAAGACAGAAGACAGAAGACAGAAGACAGAGGACAGAGGACAGAGGACAGAGGACAGAGGAACCAGGACAGAGGACAGAGGAACCAGGACAGAGGATAGGGGACAGAGGACAGAGGACAGAGGACAGAGGACAGAGGACAGAGGACAGAGGACAGAAGACAGAAGACAGAGGAACCAGGACAGAGGACAGAGGAACCAGGACAGAGGAACCAGGACAGAGGACAGAGGACCCAGGACAGAGGACAGAGGACAGAGGAGAGAGGAACCAGGACAGAGGACAGAGAACTCAGGACAGAGGAACCAGGACAGAGGACAGAGGACCGAGGACAGAGGACAGAGGACAGAGGAACCAGGACAGAGGACACCAGCGTCCGGATCAGATGAAACAAGTCGTCAGCTCCTCTGGTCAAAGTCCTGTGATCTGCACACAGCGAGCGGCTGGAACCTCTCACACTGAAGCAGAATGCAAATACGATCTGATCACATCACGAAAACGCTAATTGTACGAATCGTCAAATCAAAAGGTTTCCACCTCCTCAGACGCTTCTCGAACGCAAGAGGGCGTCGGCTCGATTCCACTCTGTCCCACAATGCAACACTCTGGCGTCTCCACAGTGAAACACAGACGTGGTTCAACCCACTAATCATTAGAGTAACTATCTAATGCTTTATCAGTTCCTCTTATCAGCTGCATCACAATCACAGGGACTTTGGGACTCTGGCGGTCCAGGTGCAAACGGACGGACCACGAGGGAACTTTGATCCCGTGACACGGCCAGGCCAACAGGGAAGGCATGGGGGGGGGGGGGTCTGGGTTCATTTCAAGTCAATCGTGATTATGAGTCAAAACTATCGCAACTATGATTCAAATTGAGAAGCTCGAACTAATAAATATTCAGTGTTGAAAACATTAGTCACCAATTCATATTCATGTTTATTGGATTTATCAATTAATTGACGAATTCATTTCATTTTGAATGACTCAATCTAAATTCATAAATAAAAAAATAAATAATAAAAAAACAAATGTACATGTTTAAGTCCCCAGATGCAACTGCAGGAACCTTGGGTGCGGTTTCTTTTTAGCAATCACAAAAAATGGAACTGAAAGAGTTTTATAAACTTTAATTTTTCAAATCAATCGTGATTATGAGTCAAAATTATCGCAACTATGATTCAATTTGAGAAGCTCGAACTAATAAATATTCAGTGTTGAAAACATTAGATACCAATTCATATTCATGTTTATTGGATTGATCAGTTAATTGACGGATTCATTTTATTTTGAATGACTCAATCTAAATTCATAAATAAAAAAATAAATAATAAAAAAACAAATGTACATTTTTAAGTCCCCAGATGCAACTGCAGAACCTTGGGTGCGGTTTCTTTATAAACCTAGCAATCACAAAAAATGGACCTGAAAGAGTTTTATAAACTTTCATTATTCAAGTCAATTGGATTATGAGTCAAAACTATCGCAACTATGATTCAATTTGAGAAGCTCGAACTAATAAATATTCAGTGTTGAAAACATTAGTTACCAATTCATATTCATGTTTATTGGATTGATCAGTTAATTGACGGATTAATTTCTTTATGAATGACTCAATCTAAATTCTTGTGAAGATTCCAAACAGTCCATGTTTGAATTTGAAGTAAAAATCTTTTCAGAGAAGCAGATAAACGGTGTGAAATATAATAATAAAATATAAAATAAAAAGTGAAGTGACAGAAAGGAGAGAGAGAGAAGTGATCCAGAGCAACTCTAGAGAATAACAGACTTGGTTTGTGTGTTCGGAGGAACCCGGGCCCGACCCCCCCGATCCGACGACTGATGCCAGAGCGACCTCCTCTTCCTCTCCGCCACCCTCCTCTTCTGCCCTTTCTCTCCATTCTCCACCTCCACATCGCTCCGCCTTGCCAAGTCCACGTCCTCGGTAACGAGGGTGTAGTTTCTTAACATTCATCATCGCTGAACTCTGAAACTTTATCAGCTGTGGAGCGGCGGCGGCGGCGCCACAGCCCCGGCCCCGGCTCGCTCAGCGCTCAGATAGGACCGATAACACACTGATAGATTACAGCAGATTGTTTTACTTCAGGGGACACGGCTGCTGCTGTTCATACTAATACGCAGACGAGAGGAGTCGCTGGTGAAGGAGAGGTGGAGGAGAGGTGGAGGAGAGGTGGAGGAGAGGTGGAGCGCCCGGGCCGGAGAGGGAGAGAGAGGTCAGGGGCGACCGAGGAGCTGCAGGAAACTACAGCCGGTCTCACACATGTGCAGCACGGCGAGGAACACGCACATGTGTGTGAGGTCACATGTCACACAGGTTCTGACTAATTAATGCTAATTGTGTGCGAGGTCTACACACACACACACACACACACACACACACACACACAGACACACACCTACAGGGGAAACCTGAGCTCCAGGGGGCAGTTAGCCAGGTGACCTCCGGTTAAAAACAGGGTCAAGTGTGAAACATAAGGACCTCTCTCTCCCTCTCTCCCTCTCTCCCTCTCTCCCTCTCTCCCTCTCTCCCTCTCTCCCTCCCTCTTTGTCTGAGTCTCTGTCTCTCTGCCCAGACAGACCGCTTAATAAAATCCCTCTTTCTATAAGAGATCCTTATCTCAAGTCGGAATAACCTCATAAAATCTAACCTTAAAAAATAAGAAATATAACCTAATAAAATGTCTCTCCAAAAGACATTAAATTAATGGTTTATCGTTCTTTATTTTTCGTTTCATTAATCTTCCTATCCTGCGCTCTTCTCTCATTTCAGTTATGGATTTTTCCAGCTCGTTTCGACAGGTGTGCTCCATCGTGATAAAAAAAAAAAGGGGACGAGCCATTACTGTATAGTAATCTATTACTATAAAATACCAAGTACAGCTCATGCAAATGAGGAACGACTCTGAAGCTGTTTTCAGACAGAGACAGGAAGTGACGTATTAACTTATCACCACCAACTCTCTGGACATCTTCATCGGTGTCTTCTACGTGTGTGTCCCCCAAGAGATTTGTTTTGTTAGTGAAAACCAACGCACAACACACACAGGGACACACAGGGAACAGACACACACGTGTAATCAGATCGACGAGCACACATGTTAACAGCAGGTGTGAACGGAGCCACAGACTTCAAGCTTCTTCCTAGAATCACTGAACATGTGTGTTTAAATACTGTGTAATCAGAGGATTGTGCGACTAAACACACACACAGACACACACACGGGGAGTGCATGGAGCACCGGAGCAATTAGGGATTCAGATGTAAATTGGGGTCAAGCTGCCGACCCGCCTGTCTCCATGTCCTCTGATGGGACGCCAGCAGACAGCTCACTGCACGTTAGCGCTTCTCTATTAGCGACAGATTGAGAACTGAGCTTATCTGGGACCAGCAGAATGTGCCTGCGTGTGTGTGTGTGTGTGTGTGTGTTTGTGTGTTTGTGGAGACACACGGGGGTGTACATGTAATGTGCTGGTGTCAGGGAGGGCACGAGGAGTTAAATGAGGTCTAATCTGTTAATAGCAAGCAACAGCAAGAACGTATCAACGTGCCGCGTGTGCACAATACAAAACCTTCACATGCACACAAAAAAAAATCATTATGAAAAACAAAAAAAAAAGGCTCTGTGTATTGGTCTTAATTTCAGAATCAACATTTTATCAGCCAGCCACCATGAATAATCCACACTGTAATTTCTTTCTCTCTCCTGCTTTTGTTCCTGGCATTTTGCTGCCGCGAGATAAGAGCTGAAAAACAACAGAAGGGCTCCCAGAGTGAGAAAGACAGATAGATAACATTGATACCAACTCCTACACAACACAGCCGCTCGCTTATCAGGGCTTTTTATCACAGTTTCATTTTTTCTCTCTTCTATTTTCTTTCTTTCGTTCCTTTTTCAGGCCTACCCCCACCCCCCTTACCCTCCTCCCTGGTTCTTTGTGGACTCAAAGGACAAAAACACAAACGAGGAACTGCCCTTAAACACTGAAGTCATGTTTTGGTATCAAATAATCGACCAATCACAGACGCCGCTGCTTCTCTGCATCTTCCATTCTGACAAGTGGTCACACACACGACACACACAAACACACACACACACACACAACACAGGCCACGCAGCCGGTGGGCGAGGAAGGAAAATATATTTAGATAAGTGATCTAGTGAGGTGGAAGGGGAGTGGCTTATTAGCAGAGACACAGACAGGGAGGTTGGCTGCTGGAGTCAGACTGACACACACACACACACACACACACACACACACACACACACACACACACAAGTCTACACTGCAGCCATATTTCTGAGAAGAGGAAAAACTCTTTCACACACAGACTTATCGTTGCTCTGTGTCAGACAGAATAAAAAGCCTCTCTGGCTCTAATCTACCAAGGTCAGCGAGTGTGGCCTGGACAAACAGCGTGTTGTTCCGAGCCGCTGCTCCCGGCCGGAGAGACGGCATCTGACTGGCTCGCCGGGGGGGGGGGGACCGGCCGCCGGGGGGGTGACCAGCCGCCGGGGGGGTGCCTGGCCTGGCAGCAGACTGCTAATGTGCCAAAATAAATAAATGCACAAAAAAACCCAACGCTCCACTGGGTTCAATTGATCTCAGGCTGACAAATGTGATCGCAATCATTAGAAAATCTGTTTTTGGTTGAAAACCCCTGGTCCGGTGAGGGGGGGGGGCTCGCCTGGAGTCGAGTGTGTTCAACCTGTCCGGCTCCTGTCGGCGTTCACCAGGCGGACGCCATGTTTCAAACCCTTTCTGCTGCTTTGTGGCTTTGTTTTTCAGCAGAATTACGCAAAATACTAGTGAACAGGTTTCACCGAACCTCAGTGGGAGGAAGTGGGACTCGGGTCAGGAGAGGAAGTGGGACTCGGGTCAGGAGAGGGAGTGGGACTCGGGTCAGGAGAGGAAGTGGGACTCGGGTCAGGAGAGGAAGTGGGACTCGGGTCAGGAGAGGAAGTGGGACTCTGGTCAGAAGTGGAAGTGGGACTCGGGTCAGGAGAGGAAGTGGGACTCGGGTCAGGAGAGGAAGTGGGACTCGGGCCCGGAGAGGAAGTGGGACTCGGGTCAGGAGAGGAAGTGGGACTCGGGTCAGGAGAGGAAGTGGGACTCTGGTCGGGAGAGGAAGTGGGACTCGGGTCGGGAGAGGAAGTGGGACTCAGGTCAGGAGAGGAAGTGGGACTCGGGTCAGGAGAGGAAGTGGGACTCGGGTCAGGAGAGGAAGTGGGACTCGGATCAGGAGAGGAAGTGGGACTTGGGTCAGGAGAGGAAGTGGGACTCGGGTCAGGAGAGGAAGTGGGACTCGGGTCAGGAGAGGAAGTGGGACTCGGGTCAGGAGAGGAAGTGGGACTCGGGTCAGGAGAGGGAGTGGGACTCGGGTCAGGAGAGGAAGTGGGACTCGGGTCAGGAGAGGAAGTGGGACTCGGGTCAGGAGAGGAAGTGGGACTCTGGTCAGAAGTGGAAGTGGGACTCGGGTCAGGAGAGGAAGTGGGACTCGGGTCAGGAGAGGAAGTGGGACTCGGGCCCGGAGAGGAAGTGGGACTCGGGTCAGGAGAGGAAGTGGGACTCGGGTCGGGAGAGGAAGTGGGACTCTGGTCGGGAGAGGAAGTGGGACTCGGGTCGGGAGAGGAAGTGGGACTCGGGTCAGGAGAGGAAGTGGGACTCGGGTCAGGAGAGGAAGTGGGACTCGGATCGGGAGAGGAAGTGGGACTCGGGTCGGGAGAGGAAGTGGGACTCGGGTCGGGAGAGGAAGTGGGACTCGGGTCAGGAGAGGAAGTGGGACTCGGGTCCGGAGAGGAAGTGGGACTCGGGTCAGGAGAGGAAGTGGGACTCGGGTCAGGAGAGGAAGTGGGACTCGGGTCAGGAGAGGAAGTGGGACTCGGGTCAGGAGAGGAAGTGGGACTCGGGTCAGGAGAGGAAGTGGGACTCGGGTCCGGAGAGGAAGTGGGACTAGGGTCCGGAGAGGAAGTGGGACTCGGGTCAGGAGAGGAAGTGGGACTCGGGTCAGGAGAGGAAGTGGGACTCGGGTCAGGAGAGGAAGTGGGACTCTGGTCAGAAGTGGAAGTGGGACTCGGGTCAGGAGAGGAAGTGGGACTCGGGTCAGGAGAGGAAGTGGGACTCGGGCCCGGAGAGGAAGTGGGACTCGGGTCAGGAGAGGAAGTGGGACTCGGGTCAGGAGAGGAAGTGGGACTCTGGTCGGGAGAGGAAGTGGGACTCGGGTCAGGAGAGGAAGTGGGACTCAGGTCTGGAGAGGAAGTGGGACTCGGGTCGGGAGAGGAAGTGGGACTCGGGTCAGGAGAGGAAGTGGGACTCGGGTCAGGAGAGGAAGTGGGACTCGGGTCAGGAGAGGAAGTGGGACTCGGGTCAGGAGAGGAAGTGGGACTCGGGTCAGGAGAGGAAGTGGGACTCGGGTCGAGGAAGTGGGACTCGGGTCAGGAGAGGAAGTGGGACTCGGGTCGGGAGAGGAAGTGGGACTCGGGTCAGGAGAGGAGGTGGGACTCGGGTCAGGAGAGGAAGTGGGACTCGGGTCGGGAGAGGAAGTGGGACTCGGGTCGGGAGAGGAAGTGGGACTCGGGTCAGGAGAGGAAGTGGGACTCGGGTCAGGAGAGGAAGTGGGACTCGGGGTCAGGAGAGGAAGTGGGACTCGGGTCAGGAGAGGAAGTGGGACTCGGGTCAGGAGAGGAAGTGGGACTCGGGGTCAGGAGAGGAAGTGGGACTCGGGGTCAGGAGAGGAAGTGGGACTCGGGTCAGGAGAGGAAGTGGGACTCGGAGTCAGGAGAGGAAGTGGGACTCGGGTCAGGAGAGGAAGTGGGACTCGGGTCAGGAGAGGAAGTGGGACTCGGGTCAGGAGAGGAGGTGGGACTCGGTCAGGAGAGGAAGTGGGACTCGGGTCAGGAGAGGAAGTGGGACTCGGGTCCGGAGAGGAAGTGGGACTCGGGTCAGGAGAGGAAGTGGGACTCGGAGTCAGGAGAGGAAGTGGGACTCGGGTCAGGAGAGGAAGTGGGACTCGGGTCAGGAGAGGAAGTGGGACTCGGGTCAGGAGAGGAGGTGGGACTCGGGTCAGGAGAGGAAGTGGGACTCTGGTCGGGAGAGGAAGTGGGACTCGGGTCAGGAGAGGAAGTGGGACTCAGGTCTGGAGAGGAAGTGGGACTCGGGTCGGGAGAGGAAGTGGGACTCGGGTCAGGAGAGGAAGTGGGACTCGGGTCAGGAGAGGAAGTGGGACTCGGGTCAGGAGAGGAAGTGGGACTCTGGTCGGGAGAGGAAGTGGGACTCGGGTCAGGAGAGGAAGTGGGACTCAGGTCTGGAGAGGAAGTGGGACTCGGGTCGGGAGAGGAAGTGGGACTCGGGTCAGGAGAGGAAGTGGGACTCGGGTCAGGAGAGGAAGTGGGACTCGGGTCAGGAGAGGAAGTGGGACTCGGGTCAGGAGAGGAAGTGGGACTCGGGTCGAGGAAGTGGGACTCGGGTCGAGGAAGTGGGACTCGGGTCAGGAGAGGAAGTGGGACTCGGGTCGGGAGAGGAAGTGGGACTCGGGTCAGGAGAGGAGGTGGGACTCGGGTCAGGAGAGGAAGTGGGACTCGGGTCGGGAGAGGAAGTGGGACTCGGGTCGGGAGAGGAAGTGGGACTCGGGTCAGGAGAGGAAGTGGGACTCGGGTCAGGAGAGGAAGTGGGACTCGGGGTCAGGAGAGGAAGTGGGACTCGGGTCAGGAGAGGAAGTGGGACTCGGGTCAGGAGAGGAAGTGGGACTCGGGGTCAGGAGAGGAAGTGGGACTCGGGGTCAGGAGAGGAAGTGGGACTCGGGTCAGGAGAGGAAGTGGGACTCGGAGTCAGGAGAGGAAGTGGGACTCGGGTCAGGAGAGGAAGTGGGACTCGGGTCAGGAGAGGAAGTGGGACTCGGGTCAGGAGAGGAGGTGGGACTCGGTCAGGAGAGGAAGTGGGACTCGGGTCAGGAGAGGAAGTGGGACTCGGGTCCGGAGAGGAAGTGGGACTCGGGTCAGGAGAGGAAGTGGGACTCGGAGTCAGGAGAGGAAGTGGGACTCGGGTCAGGAGAGGAAGTGGGACTCGGGTCAGGAGAGGAAGTGGGACTCGGGTCAGGAGAGGAGGTGGGACTCGGTCAGGAGAGGAAGTGGGACTCGGGTCAGGAGAGGAAGTGGGACTCGGGTCCGGAGAGGAAGTGGGACTCGGGTCCGGAGAGGAAGTGGGACTCGGGTCAGGAGAGGAAGTGGGACTCGGGTCAGGAGAGGAAGTGGGACTCGGGTCAGGAGAGGAAGTGGGACTCGGGGTCAGGAGAGGAAGTGGGACTCGGGTCAGGAGAGGAAGTGGGACTCGGGTCAGGAGAGGAAGTGGGACTCGGGTCAGGAGAGGAAGTGGGACTCGGGGTCAGGAGAGGAAGTGGGACTCGGGTCAGGAGAGGAAGTGGGACTCGGGTCAGGAGAGGAAGTGGGACTCGGGTCAGGAGAGGAAGTGGGACTCGGGTCAGGAGAGGAAGTGGGACTCGGGGTCAGGAGAGGAAGTGGGACTCGGGGTCAGGAGAGGAAGTGGGACTCGGGGTCAGGAGAGGAAGTGGGACTCGGGGTCAGGAGAGGAAGTGGGACTCGGGGTCGGGAGAGGAAGTGGGACTCGGGTCGGGAGAGGAAGTGGGACTCGGGTCGGGAGAGGAAGTGGGACTCGGGTAAGGAGAGGAAGTGGGACTCGGGATCAGGAGAGGAAGTGGGACTCGGGTCAGGAGAGAAAGTTGGACTCGGGTCAGGAGAGGAAGTGGGACTCGGGTCCGGATAGGAAGTGGGACTCGGGTCCGGAGAGGAAGTGGGACTCGGGTCCGGAGAGGAAGTGGGACTCAGGTCCGGAGAGGAAGTGGGACTCGAGTCCGGAGAGGAAGTGGGACTCGGGTCCGGAGAGGAAGTGGGACTCGGGTCAGGAGAGGAAGTGGGACTCGGGTCCGGAGAGGAATTGGGACTCGGGTCCGGAGAGGAAGTGGGACTCGGGTCAGGAGAGGAAGTGGGACTCGGGTCAGGAGAGGAAGTGGGACTCGGGTCGGGAGAGGAAGTGGGACTCGGGTCGGGAGAGGAAGTGGGACTCGGGTCGGGAGAGGAAGTGGGACTCGGGTCGGGAGAGGAAGTGGGACTCGGGTCGGGAGAGGAAGTGGGACTCGGGTCGGGAGAGGAAGTGGGACTCGGGTCGGGAGAGGAAGTGGGACTCGGGGTCAGGAGAGGAAGTGGGACTCGGGGTCCGGAGAGGAAGTGGGACTCGGGTCAGGAGAGGAAGTGGGACTCGGGTCAGGAGAGGAAGTGGGACTCGGGTCAGGAGAGGAAGTGGGACTCGGGTCAGGAGAGGAAGTGGGACTCGGGTCAGGAGAGGAAGTGGGACTCGGGTCAGGAGAGGAAGTGGGACTCGGGTCAGGAGAGGAAGTGGGACTCGGGTCAGGAGAGGAAGTGGGACTCGGGTCGGGAGAGGAAGTGCGACTCGGGTCAGGAGAGGAAGTGGGACTCGGGTCCGGAGAGGAAGTGGGACTCGGGGTCAGGAGAGGGAGTGGGACTCGGGTCAGGAGAGGAAGTGGGACTCGGGTCAGGAGAGGAAGTGGGACTCGGGTCCGGAGAGGAAGTGGGACTACGGTCAGGAGAGGAAGTGGGACTCGGGTCAGGAGAGGAAGTGGTACTCGGGTCAGGAGAGGAAGTGGTACTTGGGTCAGGAGAGGAAGTGGGACTCGGGTCAGGAGAGGAAGTGGGACTCGGGTCGGGAGAGGAAGTGGGACTCGGGTCGGGAGAGGAAGTGGGACTCGGGTCAGGAGAGGAAGTGGGACTCGGGTCAGGAGAGGAAGTGGGACTCGGGGTCAGGAGAGGAAGTGGGACTCGGGTCCGGAGAGGAAGTGGGACTTGTGTCAGGAGAGGAAGTGGGACTCGGGTCAGGAGAGGAAGTGGGACTCGGGTCGGGAGAGGAAGTGGGACTCGGGTCGGGAGAGGAAGTGGGACTGGGGTCAGGAGAGGAAGTGGGACTCGGGTCAGGAGAGGAAGTGGGACTCGGGTCAGGAGAGGAAGTGGGACTCGGGTCAGGAGAGGAAGTTGGACTCGGGTCAGGAGAGGAAGTGGGACTCGGGGTCCGGAGAGGAAGTGGGACTCGGGTCGGGAGAGGAAGTGGATCGAGATCTACTGATGTTTTATTACAGATGGAGTCGGTTTAATTACTTTCATGTTTTGCATTCGCTGTCATGCTTTTTGGCAGCTTTGCAAATAAAGTAAAAATATGCATGTTTTTTTTAAATTAAATGTTCTAATATTGGTGTGAAACAAGTGCAGAGACATTGATGTTCACTTGAAATGTACAGAACAAAAACAATAATACTACAAGTACAACTATAACTTCTACTACTGCTGCTGCTGCTGTTACTGTCTGGCATTGTTTATTATGACCTCCACCACGGAGGTTATATTTTCATATAATTCATATTTAAGGGACTGATATTTATGAGTGTTTAATGTGTGTGTATAATAATCTGGATGTAGTGAATTTAAATGGGGTTTAATCATCTTCAGGAGACTTTAATGTAAAAGTTGATTTGCTTCCACAGTTGATTCAGATAAATATACTTTTTTTCCCAATAACTTCAGGACAGTGAACTAATGATCCTGTTTAACGTTCACTTCTAAACAAACAGACGCCGTCATCTCTACCATTCTGAATCAGGATTGGAGGGGGGGAGTTGATAGAGCAAATCGGGGGATTTCACCTCATGGAAAAGAGGGAGGAAGGGGTGAGAGGAGGAGGAGGAGGAGGAGGAGGAGGAGGAGGAGGAGGAGGAGGAGGAGGAGGAGGAGGAGGAGGAGGAGGACAGAAGTTCAGTTGGACAGACAGAGAGCTGGAGAGCTCAAGATAAGAGAGGGGAGGGAGATAGAGGTTGCTGGA